>NC_086283.1:76559850-76859850 GCF_021018805.1 Prinia subflava
AAAACATAGAATGTTTCTTATAAGACATAAATCTTATTGAGAGGTTATTGAGTAATTTTTTCCATTATGAAGTTGTGTGACAATCCAAAATGTTCCTGAATCAATAAGGAACGAAAAGACAATAAAAAATTAGTCTAATAAAGTAAAAGTTAAATTTCCTAGATTTAGATCAGTTTCTCTCAAGGTTATTGGTCATGAAGATATTTAGGAACTGAATTTAAATGTTTTAACTAAAGAGTAGCCCTTAACAGTTATTTCCATGTTTACTGCAAAAAAGAGAAGAATAAGTTTTGGTTTTTTTATCTTTCTTCTGTTAAATAAAGACGGAATTATTAGATACATCTTACCTCACAGCCCGCTTGAGACACTTTAGGAAAGGCTTACAAAGCCCCCTTGGTGTTTATATATGGAGACAAATGCCTGCAGGAGATGTGCTGCTTCCTGGTCAGCCCATTGAAAGAAGATGGCAGATATGACCTCTTTTTTCATTTGTTACAGATACAAAAATATAGTTTTGCAATTGAGTACAAAACCCATGGCATCAACTGTGGCTTTTAAAATACTTATCCTATCAAATTGTGCAACGCTCGTGTTAACATCTTGCTCCACTTGAACAATCAGATAATGGACTGGAGGCCAATAGGCCAGAGGTTGTTCTTCCTTGGGAGCAATGTTCTGTGCCCAGGAAGCTCACTGATTGCTGTTTTTCACAACGCCATGGTAATCCACTACAGCCAGACCAGAGTTTCAACCCCTTCAGAGCAGAGCGCAGCCCCCTGCACTCCATAAGCCTGGACTGACTCAGACCAGCTGGGAATCTAGCCCTTGTTTCCCATTTCTTGATCCACCTGATTGCAGCTGAAGTTCTACCTAGGCAATGCTAAACCCCTCTTTGCTGTAAGAAAGGAGGAAACTAATTTCAGAGAGGTTAAAATTTTACGAAGTTTGTGTACTCAGGAATAGTTTGTGAGGGGTTATATGTCAGATAGGAGATAAGAGCTCATGTACCTTGCTTTCCTAGCATGAGAAAAAGGTCTTAACCTCTCACCACCCCTCTCCAAATAAAAATAAAAACCAAAACGACTGACCGACCCGGAAAAGTTCAGTATACTTCCTCAGATGCTTTGAGATTAGCACAAATTCCAGGCAAACAGGAGATGGAGGATTCTAGATCTGGGTCAGATGCAGTTAGGGAAGCTTTTCATAGCTGTTGAGAGGATAATAATTTAATATTGAGGGACACATCTTTCTCCCAGTCCCTTGTGTATAGTAAAAACCTTTCATAACAGGATGAAGAACACGCATGAGAGACATGAGTACAGTGCCACACTTTATGATCTCTTAAACCATTCCAGCTGCACTTAAATTATTTTTGAGAACTCAGAAGTATCATTATGGCAAGACCTTCTCTGAATTCCTATTTCAATTTCCCAGTTTGTTAAGGCTACACAGTAATCAGCTAGATGGGAGCACTTGATGATCTAATAGCTGTTTCTAGAGATAAACACAAGACACACTTCAAAGTTCTGCAAAAGATGGGAAAGCTGAAACAAAACTCTTTCTATGTTTCCCTAGTTTATCTTCTCACAAGCTGAATGTGAGATAATTTTTCTTTCATTTTTTCTTTTTTCTTCTTTTTTTTTAATCTATAAACCTTCAACTAACATTTCTGAAGAGAGATACAGAGTCAAAAGCTTCACATAAATGCAAACAGAATTGCAGAAATGCAAAACACAAACCAAAAAGAATTGCAATGACATTAACTTTTACAGGATATTATTTCTTTTGCTCTTTCACACCACAATGCACACAAAGAGCAAGCATTAGGGTACAAGTTTACGTAAGCAGTCAGGGAAAACACATAAAACCAAGAAACAAAACACCAGGAGGAAAGCTTGGGAATAAAAGTGAACCTCCTCAGCGTTGAGCAGTACCAGGAAGTATGAGCCAACTGGATTTTTACTTTCCCCACTGAGGGGGATAAATGTCCCAGAGAGATGAGGTGAGGCTGAAGCCAAGAGGAATGGGAAGGGAGAAGAGAGACAAATGAGGGAGATGTTACAGGTGAAGGGGATGTTCTTTGGAGGAGAAAGCTGAGTTGGTGACTGTAGATACAACCAAACAGCATGATCCTTAAGCCACTCCTGAACTGTAATTATGTAATAGAAATAAAAGTCCTGGAGGAGAGGGAGAGAGCAGAAATCTTTCAATGAGGGTAAAATACAGATGCTGGAAACAAGAATTATCTGTAATGCATTTCAAATCTTATGAAAATATGAGACCCTTGAGCCAGCCAGTTTAAAACTCAGCAGTAGTTAGGTGAGAATGTGAGATTAAATACAAAATGGAGGTTCAGTGGATTTATTTGCTATTTCTACGATTCCTGATACTGTGAGTTATGGTCTATGACTGACCCTCCCAGGAGCTTACACTGCACTGAAGTTGTCTTGCACTTGACAATTTGCTGTGATTTAATTTTACAGATATGTAAACAGGTACAGCAGTATCAGAACATGGTAAAAGGATTATCATCTGGAAAAGCTCACACTAGTGACAAGGGAAGTGGACAAGATAGAAAACAAGGAAATGTAAAACAGAGTTGTGGTGAGATTACTTGAACATGTATAAACCCAGATCCAGTCTCTTTAACATAAGGAATTATTCTTTAGGGAAAGAAGCATGGAGCAACAGAACATATTGTTCATTTAAAGTCCATAACTCTTCCTCTCCAAGATCTGGTTTTTAAGATTACATCTTTCTGTTCCATAATGATGGTAATTTTCTCATTACCACATGAGGAACTTGGTGATGAAGTACAACCTTAAGTAGGCATGGCTATAATTTAAACAAATACAGTATCAAGGAAAGGTATTAACATACATAACAGCTTAGTAATGTTCAAGTTTTGACCATTTGCACTATGTAAAGAAGGAACTAGGGAAAAAGGCTAAAATTTGCCTTATGATTTTCTATCAGCTTTGAGTATCTACTGACTTAGCCGACGTGTGGCCAATAGTTTGTCATTTCCACAAAAGAGTTACAGTGAGTGACATTTCTATTAGGGAGGCAGACATGGTGAGCTATACCACATCTCCAGTGACAAACTGTCTGCTGAGAAGAAAAATCATGTGGTTGTCATGCATATCTGATCCTATAATTACACATGCACATTTAGACACTGTTGAAAGAAGGAGCTTCTCTGAGAGAGAATTCTTCCAGCAGGACTGCACTTGCAAACCTGCATTCATTTTAGGGTATGAAGACATATCTTAAAAGATTTGTTAGCAGAATGGTCTGATATTACTAGATAGGGAAATTAAAAATAGAGAAAGGAAATGAGGTCAAACAGCAGCTTGTTTGGAATGTGAGAATAAAGAAAAGACCAACATCCTTTGAAGGTGACCACAGGTCTGAAGCAGGTTAGCACAATGGGGCAACCTAGAAGTTTGCAAATTTGACTTTCAACTGGCTTATTTTTGGCTATGGCAGACTTTCAATGTCACCTGAAATTTATTGTCAGCCAAAATGTACCTGTCATCTCTGAAAATCAGCCTGTCTTTATTCCCTTCTTCACTTCAAGACTCTGCACACAAATTTAACTTACATCAGGTAAGTTAACTGACTGCAGACTGCAGACATATAGCAAACTTAAATTCAAGCTGCAAATGTCTTCTGACTCTTCTGCTACAGCGAACAGAAGAATCAGAACTTTTGTCTCACCTGTAAGTTTTATACACAAAATACTCATTGCTTGTTGCACATCAGTGAATATCTAGGTCATAAATACCGAGACGGAGGGACAGAGAAGGAAGAATAAATTTCAGCAGAGCTTTGTCTCATAGTTCCACTTTTCCTGAAAAAGCTTTAATTGAACACCATCAACCTCATGAACTGTGATGGTCACTCTTCCAGCATGTGATACAAAAAGCAGACCTCACTGCAGCATCTGATGATGTTAGGGCTGTGAAAAAAGATATGAACAAGACCCCTTGCTATCACCCCTACTGACTGATGGGAAGGAAAGTGGTTTTTTAAGCCATTTTTGAAAAGTGCTGTATGCTGCTGTTACAGAGCTTGGGAGTGAAAGACTGCCAAGGCAGTCACCACATTTACACATTGTGAAAATGAGACATGGAGAAACGTCTAAGTGTCTGCTGGAGTAGAAAGAGAGGGAATCATTCTGCCTGAGCTTAGGCTTGCCTGGGATTCCTTACAGCCCTTCCCAAACATCATGACTTTGGAATTTGTCTATGTGAAAAGAAGACTCAAATCCTTCCTGATCTCTTTGATGCTTTCCAGTGAATCATAGGAACTCCAGGTTCCACATTGTCATCAGCAAGAGTTCAGTCCTCAATTCCTGCAGGCAGGCCAGCCTGTAAAGCCCACTCAGTCTCCTCTCAGCTCCATTCTAACAAGGAACCAAGGGTGCCAAGGCATGACAAATTGCAGAATGAGTTCCAGAGTGCAGGAGACTCTGGGGAGAGTTTTCAGAGCAGATTAGCTACTCTTCAGGACTTATGCATATGTGCTACTCTGGGCTACTGGACTTTCATGACCTTGATCTTGTCCAAATCCACCACAGTCAGGTCTGTAGCTGCAGATAAAGTTGGAGTTAAGGAAGCCAAGTGAGATGAATCACACTGACTGAGGTTAGGAACCTGGTCTTAGGAGGTCCCATATGTTGGAACCAGCTAACGGCAGAGAAAAGAAACAAAACACACAGATGTTTGGGCTGTGACTGCATGAAAGATGTTGAGATGCTGGTGAAGGGTCTAGGAGGGGAGACCTTCTTGCTCTCTATGACTGTCTAACAGGAGGCTGTAGTCAGATAGTGGTGGGTCTATTCTGCCACGTAACAAGTGACAGGACCAGTGGAAATGGACTCAAGTTATGGCAGGGAAAGTTTAAGGGTATTAGGAGAAATTTCTTGTCAAGCCCTGGAAAAGGCTGGTGACTGTTGGAGTCACCATCCCTTCAAGTGTTCAAAAGCAGATGGAGATGGCACTTGGGGACATGGTTTACTGGTGAGCATGGTGGTGCTGGGTTAATGGTTGGACTGGATGATCTAAATGGTTCTGTGATTCTTTCCCACACCTTTCTTGGCCAAATGTGGTGTCAGTGACAGAGTGTGGGGATAAGATTCCAGGAAGCAGAAGTCACAGGATTTTCAACTTTCTACAGTAAAAACAGGCAGAGTGGCAGCTCAGAACTGGAGGAAATGTACCACACTGGCTCTCCTCTGCCTCCTGTGAGCCAGACTCCTTTATTTCATATGAAACAAATGGTTTTCATAGAATCAGTCAGCAGGGCAAGGAGACATTAAATACCTTCTTTTTCTTCCCAGTAGCACCAGCCCAACAAGGATGGATCATCTCAAAGTCACTCCTCCTGCAAAGAAAATATTTCATGCATCTCTCATTGCTCATTTTTTTTTAGAAATGTCAATATGTGAAAAAGAGCCTACGTTAAACAACTTATTCTGTTTTTATCATGGACAAGTCTACTTATTTTATTGTTTCCCATGCAAGCTTTTGGCTAGCCTGTGCTTGGCTGGTCTGGGCTGCTTCATAGACCAATCTCAGAAAACAAGTGAAACCCTCAGACACCATGCACCTCTTAAGCTGTCTCAGTCATCAGTCTTTGCCCTTAGGGAAGTCCCCTGAGAAACTTCCTTAACTCAGAGTGAGCAAAACTGTTTTAACTGTGCAGCTCCTAGGCCTCACTTCTCAGGGACTCTTCTCTGAAAAGTTCCTTTGAGCATTTTCCTTGCTCAAGGTGAGGAAAAATACTTCAGCACATAAACCTCTGCAGTTCCATGTTAATATTTCATATCCCATTGGTTATCCCCCTTGTTCCTGGTTTTTCACCCTCCTGATTGGTTCTTTTTGGATCCTTCCCCTGGTTCGTCCCTTTCCCAATTCCTTTCCCCATTGGTCATGTTGTGAAACCCCGCCCCTGACTGCCCTATATAGTCCCTCTCCCCGAGGCGCCACCTGGCTCCTTTCCCCTCTGGACCAGAAAAATAAAGAAGGAATAAAGAAGGTGGAATAAAAAAGGTTTCCTGGAGATTGGGAGGACCCTGTCTTGCTGCCTTTACTGCTGCGCCGCCTGGGGTGGCAAACGCAGCTCTGCTGCTCAGGCAGCCTCACAGAGAGCAAATCCCTCTGCACTTGAGGGTGCACTACAGAGCTGATCACTACCTGGGGGTGCCCCAAGAGCTGATCGCTCTCTGCCTGAGACGGCCTGTGCCTCCCTTGATCTAGGTGAGTTTTTGAAGACGCTTCTAGCGAGGAAGGTCGCGGCACCCTCACCACCGGCCCAGACCATGACACTGGTCTGTGTTTAAAAGTGTGTCACACCCCTCAACATAAGCCTCACAGCTAGGTAGTAGAAAAAGTGTAAGAAAGCACACTTACTGCATCTCTGACTGTAACCAGCTCCGTCCTGACTCACCTTCCCGTGTAATTTCACTTTTTTATCACCACATACTATGCTGAAATATGAGCCCTAAGGACTCAGAGCCTCACACTGTAACAGAAAAACAGTGTGCTTTTCTTGGAGCCAGCCACATGTGACCATTCTGATGTTTCACTTGGTGATTTTTCAGCTGAGAATATTAGGTAAACTGGTGTCAGTGTATTCAGGGCCTCATGATGTCTCCCACAAATAATTTTCAAAAACTTTTCTCCAAGAAAATTCTTCTTTTTGAAATACCTCCTTTCTTTTCCATCTAAACTATCAGCATAAATTTTATTTCCATATAAGACATTAGTACAAATTAAATGTGTACAGTGATTGAATAGGCTTTGCTACAACATGGTGAGCTAAATTCCCTCAGCTGTCTGCAGTTTTGTGGAAAAGTTTCATTTCATTTTGGTTTTCTTAGTCATAGAACAGTTTGGGTTGGAGGGGCCCTAAAGACCATCCAGTTTCATCCCCCTTTCCACAAAACAGGAGCACCTTCCACAAATCCAGGTTTCTCCAAGCCTCATCCAGCTTTGCCTTGTTCAGAAAAATGTCTCTTTTAACTCTGCATTTAGCCTTCCATCGTACCAGCACAACACACATGCACAGATAGATGATTCTAAGGAACAAAATCTTTAGGACTTGTCCTGTCCTAAAACAAAGAGCTTAATGACAATTTTTAACCAAAGACCTATTGAGATCTAAGTGTCCTACCCACATTTTGCTGATTTTTTCTGGCATCTACCCCAGCTGAACGGCTGGAAGTCTGACACCAGCAGGGTTTTATTTTCTGCTCAGCTTCCAGCAAAATTCTTCTCTTGACTATTTTAACAGTTTTGTCTTCGGGGAATGCCGTATTGTTTTTGACTCTGAGGAAGGATGGGCAGTTTACAGCAGAGAGCCCCAGGGGACGTGTGTCTGGCACCTTTGCTGTATCATAGGCACTGGTTATGTGGATGCTAATATGAGGAATAGCTTCCCTCTGCCTGCATCTCCTCTCTCTGAAAGAGCAGACATGCAGCTGTCATCATTAGCTGCAGAAGAGCTATCAATTAGAGGAACGCATGAAATCCGTACGAGCACCTCAAAGAAACCTAGAACAAGCACATTTCTTCCTGTTTGCCATTCTCTTTCCATGTCCACTAACTACAGAGGCTACTGAGAAAAACAGAAACATAGCTGTCTCTCACTTCAAGAAAGATCATTCAGTTCAGTAGGCAAAGGAAATAAACAGCTGAGAGGGCACTGGAGTGAAGTTGTGTTTTTCCTTTGGAACTGCTGTTTAAAATGTGTATGCTGTGGAAGATGCTTATTTACTGCCTTTAGAATAGCTCTTGCACTCAGAGTGAATTTTATTGTGTTGCTCTCACAGTCCTCACAGAACAGCAGGGAGTACATACGTTTTTCACACAAAGCTTTTGGAGAATTCTCTTGAGGTTCAGGCCTTCTTTAACAGCACCTCTCCATCTCTTGGGTACAGGAGGATGTGTATTGCCACCTTCCTCTCCCTGAAGTCTGTAAACTTAGTGAATTAAGAAATACTCTTAAAACAAAAAAAGTAACCATATATCTTCCTTCTGGAAAAACAGTAGATAACAGATAAGTGGCTTTAGACAGTAGTGTAAGATAGAGCACTTCATGCAGAGCTTTCACAGTGCTGAATCCTCCCTCAAAGTTTCTTTGACTTCCAGTGAACATGGCTTTTCAAACATCTTGGCTGGTGCTTTCTCCACTAGCCTGCACCTTCATGGGGACTGCCAGGACACACCAGAAACACTGTGCTAAATTAAACCCATGGAACTGTAGGGCCATAAGTCATGTAGTCATAACTGGCCTGCAACAGGGAATCAGAGATCTGCCTCTGAGAACACCAAATGTGCCTCACCATCAGTTCCCTGCCTGGTCCTCCCTGGAGACCTGGGACTAGTTTGAGATGACTTGGGAGAAGCTGGTTGACTGATTTCTTACTCTTTGCAGCAAAGTGACTAATTGGTGTAGCAGCTCTCCAAGTGGGGATTTTAGATGATCCTGGAGACACCCCAGCTCAAATAGTCCCTGCTGTGGCCAGACCAGTTCACAGACACTGCTTGTATGCAGCTTTACATAACTGAGGCACCTGTGAATTGTCAGTGGAATCTGTGCCTACAAATACAGAAACTGTCACACAGTGCAGTGTTTTGCACTTAGTTTGGAGTCACGGTGTACGTATTTTCAGCAATTCAACAGCAATGGGTCTGGTGTCATTGCGCAGGACCAGGGGCTGGCTGGGTATAAGGACTGAGGAGAGCAGCAATCTGGTGACTAAACTGCTCTTCAGGGTCATCACTCCTCTAACTGTTAGGGTCACTCTTAAAAGCATAAGGAGTTTCCCCCTTTTTCTTTTAGAAGTTGGCATGCCACCAAACACTTTCATCCAGTGTCAGGTCACTTTATCCAACATTATCTTGAAGATTTCATGTACTATCTTCTGTGTAGGGCTTTAGAAAGTAGTGAATAAGTCTGAGGAACTTCAGCCCTTAAGACTCAAGTTATTTGCAAGGTACTGCAGAATTATACATGAATTGCCTGAAGCATCTTGTATGTTCAAGAAGTTCTGTATTATCTCACGGAAAAGTCAAGCACATACACGTGTGTGGGTATGTCTGTGTGTGTGAGCACAGAATGAGAGATATTAATGATATATATGAGTAAAAAGAGAGAAAGGGGATTCTTTTTCCTAAAAAATAAGACTCTGCATTTGCTCAGTGCAGAGCTATTCCAGCTCAGAACAAGTTCCAGAGGATGAATTCACTGAAAATGCTTTTTTTTTTTTTTTCCTTGGCCTGGAACCTTTCAAGAGTGTTTGGGAAATGCCATGAAGGAATTTGCATGCATGGAACTCTCCAAAAAGTGAAAAATGATGCTTCACACTCCCGTGTGAAGAAACCTGACTATATCTGTTCTAGGGGAGATGGAATATGTAGCACATACTTTCCTGCAGGAGAGGAAATTCATTTTATTTAATGAAGACCTCAAAAATCAGGTGTCAAAGACATTAATCAACTAAATATCTTTCCATGGTGTTGGTTTTACCCACTAGCCTGTGCTCCTTAATGATTCCATTTAGTGTGTGTAACATTTAGCAGCCAGGACAGTATCAGGGCTCAAGTTAGAAAACTGCTTCCAGTAGAAGGTGCTGGCTCCTGTCGTTAAATAAAAGCATTGGTTCCCTTCCTATTACCCAGAGTATGATAAAGGATCCTTTTTTTTTTTTTGACAGGGAAATATACGTAAAATAAATAAACTGTCAGGACTGACTTTCTTTCTTTCGTGGCTTGTGTTAATATATGGAAGCAAGATGGAATTAAATGGAAATGTGGCTGAGACACGACACTCTGCTTCTATGTCAGTCACAGGTAATGTACGATGTAACATCCTTATGAAAATATCACAGAGTTTAAGATGAATGGAGGGTAATTTGAGCATCAGAAGCCATGAATTCAAACTGAATTTTTTTTCTCTCCTGTCCACTGGGTTAAGTAATGCATAATACTGAATGCCTCTCTTCCTAGACACCAGAGAATCCACAAAATCCCCTTGAATGAGCAAAGACCTCTTTACTGTGTTGAGTTTAAAGTATTTCTGATTTTACTTTTCTTTTTAAAATATTTTTTAGCTCTGGATATTTAATTTGTTGATTTTTTTTCTTCTTTTTAGGGAAGTGTTAATCCAGTACTTTCCACCACTCAGCTGATTCTTACCAAGGATGCTGTGGGGATTTTGTAGCTCAGCATTACTGCTCTGTCAGATCTGCAGCTGATGAATGGATGCAGCAGTTATTAAGTGGGACTGACAGGCACAAGGATCATTCAAGCCTCATTTCCTGAAGAAATCAGGCTAAAAATTGTTCAGTAATTATCCTTAATTGTCCAAGATGCATCTCCACTATTCAGTGAGGAACATTTAATATGATATTTATGTTTTGGTGCTTTTTACCTACAAAAATAAAGTCATCTTTTATCCCCACCTCACATTTTCCCAGTGGTTCCTCCAAAAAACCTCCTTAGACAGCCATCTTTGGCATTTCTCTATTCAGATTCCTTGAACATGAATACTTCCATTTCTTTTAAAAGCAAGATAATCTTGAACAACAGGAAAAAACTCCTGGATAATATAGATAACTGTCAGCCTATGGCAATACCAGAAAACTTTCCTCAGGCAGTTGAAATAACTGGGTAACTGAGCCTTCTAACAACCCAAGTGAGAATGGACTTGAATACTCAAAGCCAGCAGAACCTGGACATGGAATTGACTTTGTCAATTCAAGCTGAAATCATGCACCCAAAAGTCTTCAGTGTCTCATTTGCTGTTTCACTGGGCCATGAAAAACAAACAAGTTTCTCACATGTCAGCAACTCCGATTTACTGGGTTGTAAAGCAGCAAGCACACCTCTGCTTTTAAGAAGTGTTGTCTGAATAAGTCAGGAAATCATAGAATCATAGAGTCACAGAATGGTTTGGGTTGGAAGGGACCTTAAAGACCATCTCCTTCCACCCTCTGCCATGGGCAGGGACAACTTCCACTACACCAGGTTGCTCCAGGCCCATCCAACCTGGCCTTGAACAGTAACAGTGAGCCAGGGGCAGTCAGAGCTTCTCTAGATACCCTGTGCCAGGGCTTCACCACCCTCACAAGGAGCACTTTTTCCCCAATATCCCATCTATCTTTGCCCTGTGGCAATGGGAATCCATTCCCTCTTGTCTTGCCCCTCCAGGCCTTTGTCCAAAGTCCCTCTCCTTGGAGTTCTTTGGATGTGGAAGAGGAAGATGCCCAAAAGCATCAGAGTCTCCTCAGAGCCTTCTCATTCCTAGGAGGAGCAAGCCAATATAATACTGAATCTAATCTGTGCATATTTAGATGCCCAGGTCCCACTGAGAGTCAGTTCTGGTCTTCAGTGACTGACAGTCGTGAATTGCAGGATCAGTTGAAAATTTCTGTGTATATTTGTACATTTAAATGTACTCAAATTGCCATTTATGAGGTGGAGTTCAGTTGCAGCTAAGCAGTTAACATCAGCTGCATATTTCTGTGTATTGCAAGCATTTTTGTTGTTTTTTTTTAATAGAGTTAAAACAAAACAAAAAACACGATGCCAAAAAGAACAAGGTCTTGTAATTTCAAGGTCTAAACCACATGACTTCATCTAGAAATCTGCTTAAAATTTGAAGGAGAACAGAATAAAATCTCTCAGTCCTGTCATTTCCATTTAAATTGGAGATGGCCACACTTTCAGTGATGACGAGGTGCAGGAAAGAGGAGTGGTTCTTCCTTCAGTGGGATCCTTCCATGATCCTTCAGTGGGAAGCACTGCTGCATGACTATACCTCAACTCTGTAAAACAGGTTTTAAAAGTGGTCTTTGAGATAAACTGTGATCTTCCTTCAAATTTAGTCCATCTTTTCACAGCTAATGTCAAAGAGATTGACATTACATGGCTTGATTGCACTGTAAACAGGACCTTAAAAGTGGTTTTCTGATATTCTGGCAAGTAAATTTAAGGAACTCCAAAGAACTATTTCTTTGGGGAAACGTGAAGGGAAACAGAGGGGCTAAAGATACTTACTGGTGAATAAAGAGAGATCAGTACAGTGTCTTCTGAAGGGTTGGGGCAGCAGCACTTCACTGGATTCAAACAGAAAGTACCAGGACTGCAAAGACCATGTGGGAAAGATTTAGAGAAAAAAAAATTGGTTTTGCAAAGGAGAATACACAGCAGGAATTTAATGGGGTGAGATAGCAAGGAATTAGAGAGAAATTTCTTTTTGTGAGTTCCTGTTTCAGTTGTTCAGTTCGTTACAAGGCCAGTGTTTCCAGGAGAGGATTCCCAGCTATGACAAAATTACATTTAATCATATTCTCTGGATTTCAGCCTAGCTCAAAGGAAGCAAAAGTGCTGAATACAGAAGAGAAATACATATTTTGAGTGTAATTTTACCATTTCTATATTTCTTTATTTCTAAAAAGATAAGAATCCAACAAGTAACCTATTATTTTCTTTGAGAGACTTGGCTTATGACATTTTCAAATAACTCAAAATTTTCAACATCTGTCTCTAATTAAGTAGCATTTTTCTACTAGGAACAACGATTACAGTGTCTGAAAGTGCTGTTATGTAGATATGATTCATATCTCCCTCCTAAGAAGCTTGTCTTGTGTCCTGAAATTTGAGATTTGTAAATCCTTTAGCTAAACATTTATATCTGCTAGGATTGTGCAGGTGCTTAACTTTGCAATGTTTTACTGAGGTTGATCTGTAAATGCATAACAGACGTCTAAGTATTCTGCAAGCCTGGGAACTTTTCTGTCAAGGCTTTTCCAGTTTCAGGTAATGTATTGAATTCTGTCTCCTGTGCCATACATATTCAATGGAAAAAAAAAAAAAAAAAAGAAAAAAAAAAAAAAAAAGAAAAAAAAAAGAAAAAGACCTCATGTGAAAAATTACCTTCCTGCACTGACTGCCAACCACTTCCCTCAAATTATAAAATAAGCAAAGAAAGATGTTTGATTGAAAACAACAAAAAGTACAGGAAAAATATTTGTTTAAATTTTAGTTTTAGTTAAGCATTTAAGGTCTGTTGGTCTGACTTCGGTAGTTTTTGTCACTTAATAAAAAGTACCTTTTCCTAAGTTTTACGCACATATATACACACACACTTTTTGTGTGTGTGTGTGTATATATATATATATACACACACACACTTTTTATCTATGTATGTATATATACACATTTTCTGTGTATCTGCACACTTTTTGTGTATGTGTGTGCGTATGAATATATATACACACATATATATATGAATGAATGTATTTTCTGTATTTTCCTATATTGTCATAGAAACACAGAATAAGCTGAATTGGAATTGCACCATAAAATCCACTGAGTCAAACTCCTGGCCCTGCACAGCATCATACCCAACAGTCCCACCGTGTCCCTGAGAGCATTGTCCAAACACTCCTGGAACTCCATCAGGTTTGGTGCTGTTCCCATTCTCTGGGGAGCTGTTCCAGTGCCCAAACACCCTCTGGGGGAAGAAACTTTTCCTGATATACAACCTAAACCTGCCCTGACTCAGCCTCAGCCCATTCCCTGGGGTCCTGTCACTGTCACCACCGAGCAGAGATCGGTGCCTGCCCCTCCTCTTCCCTCACAAGAAGCTGTAACTGCTCTGAGGTCTCCCCTCAGCCTCCTCTTCTCCAGCTGAACAGACCCAGTGCCCTCAGCCACTCCTCATGCAGCTTCCCCTCAAGGACCTTCACCATCCTCACAGCCCTCCCTTGGACTCTCTAATGCCCTAAGACCTTTCTGATATTGAGGCACCCAAAACTGCTCTCAATATTCGAGGTGAGGCTGCTCCAGGTCAGAGCAGAGCAAGACAATCCCCTCCCTTGCCCGGCTGGCCATGTTGTGCCTCGTGTCCCCCAGGACAGGGCCCCAGGGCTCTGCTGGCTTGTGTCCAACTTGGCACTGACCAGGACCCCCAGGTCCCTTTCCCTGGCACTGCTTCCCAACATCTCTCCCAGTCTGTCTGTACATCCTGGGCTGCCCCATCCCAGGTGCAGAATCTAGCACTTTCCCTCATTGAACCTCACTGGGTTGGTGATATTCCATCTCTGATTTGTTGAGATCCCTCTGCAGGACCTCTCTGTCCTCGAGAGAGTCAGTATCTCCTCCCAGTTTTGTATTGTCTGCCAACTTGCTCAGTTTCCCACCCATTCCTGCCTCCAAATCATTAATGACAATGTTGAAGAGCACAGGGCCAGGGATGGAGGAATCCCACTAGTGACAGGTCACCAGATTAATGCCACCCCATTCAGTACCAACCCAAGTTGTTCTGTGATTCCATGACTCGGTATTTCTATGATTCTCTGATATTATGCATTGTGGAAAACAGTATCAACAACATCCCATGTGTTCTGTTTATTTCTGCATACAGTTTTAGGAGGTGAACTTATCTGGCAATTAGGATGAACTTTTTCCTGACAATTCAGTGCTGCTTGTCAGAAATTTGATGGTAAAACGATACATGACAGTCCCGTGTCCTTCCCACACCTAAGACAGTGCATAATCACAGTATACAACCTTGGAAAGGACACTTTTGTGCTTTAAATGCATATCTGAACTATTTTAATTAAAAAGAAAGTCAAGTAAGTGATTAGAGTAGTTTAGTACAATGGCTTAGTGCTGTGCACTGAAAGTATTAAAAACAAAATGGTAAAAGGATATTATCTTATAGAAATATACAAAGCCACTGTTAATACAGCCAGGAGTCATCTATTTAACTCATAGAGCTGAGTGGGCTTTGTGCACCCTTTTTTATCCTGTTTTAGCACATGATAAAAATTACAGCATGGACCTGCATGTCTGTTAACATTTGTCAAGCATTTCCTCTCTCATTTTGGAGCACAGGTTTGATGGAGAAGCGTGGAAGAATTCGTATTACCTCACACCTGCATATCTACCAATGCCATATCAACTCACAGCCACAGGCCTTGAAGCTCAGTAGAGGTTCACTGTAAGAAACTGCTCTTTCCTTCTTGTGTCCTGATGATTTTCCCTGGACTCTTAGTGGAAAATGCAAAAGCAAAGCTCTTACTGTTTCTTAATGAGATGATTACTTCTAAAGTGGATTAGGAAAGAATAACTCTGAGCTGTACATTATAATCAGAGAAAAATTATAATATTTAGCATTGCTAAACAAGAATTGCCATACAGCTTCTCTATATGTCTTAATACGACCAAATGAATTTTTTCTGCACCAAAACCATTTGTTATCATGTGGCATTACCTCGTACAATAAAAATTGGTATTTGGTTTTCCTTGGCCTCAGCTAGTGTTAGTTCCCATTCATTGATTTATAGATGGGTTAATCACTTTCAGTTGTCTACAAACAGATGTGCCCTTGACATGGGAGTGTGACAATGTTGGGTGGACAAAAGTGTTTATGCAGTAATGGAATCAATTTTAGTCTGACTAATTTCAGAAAACTTCTATGGGGCATGTTAAAAAATGCTAATGCTAAGGAAAAGATGCATCAAAATATTTTGATATAGGGAGATTGAATCATACTCTGTGAACCTGTGAGAATTTGGTGTCCCTGGAGCAGAATTTCCTGTCCTTGGAGCCTGAAGCGATGAGTTAGTGAGTCAGTTTGAATTTGAGGTGGGGTTTTCTGGTCAAATATTTAAACATTACCAAAAACCCTTACAGAAAGAAAATATTTGAAATTTTACTAACTTATATTTTTATGTTGAAATTTGAATACATTTATAGTTTAAAATAATATAAGAGAAAGTAAAATTTTTAAGCTGTTAAAATAAAATTCATCGTTTGGGGTGTACTTTTCACTTTGTGATGTATTTTTCACTTTGATTTGCAAATGTATTTGAGGTTTTGAGTTTTAATCCCTCACTGGAATGAAAATGGTGAAGAAAATAGCATTCATGCGGTTTCTCACCACCTCTGTGCATGACACATTACTGAAGATTAATTCACCTGAAGTATTTTTGCTTTGTACAAAACAAAAATGTTTGGTTTATTTTTATGAAGGATTTTCTCTTAAACGGCTTTTTTCCCCCTCTAGTGCATATTATTTTGCTGCCTTCTCCCTCAAGCCTTGTGGATCACAAACATATTCTCCTCCAGGGCCTTCAGGAGGGCATGCACTCTGAGTGAACTCAAGTACGTGATGAGTTAAGGTGAAGAAGAATTATTTAATTTGTGATGTTTTCCAGTTTTATGACCTTGCTGTAACATTAGGCCTGTCTTCTTTGTCCATGTAATTATTTTTCAAACATTTTAGAGAAAGTGAGAGAAAAAGATACCCTTAGGCATTGGTTTATAATCTAAAAAACAACATTATAATATTTAATATGAAGAGTTGCAAAAGGAATAAGACTCCTCAATAGAATGCAAATATTGAAGAGGAAGGACTTTGAAGCATTTCCAAACAGACCACACCTGATGCAGATTCAGAAATGAGTTTTATTTCTGTGGCCATTGCTAAAAAAGAGATCTTTTCTAAACTTTTTGACATATTTAGCCTCAAACTTTGAAAGTCATCCTGTTGGTTTAAACCAAACTGTATCATTTAGGTAAAACTAAGAGACATCAAGGCAAATATCAACCATGAAAATTAGGCCCTCTCCCAGAGAAGGATAAGAATGAAAGGTAGAAATCTGGACTATAAAGGTAGTTGATGACATTTTTAGGCTCAGTAACTTCCCTGCACTTACTTACGCGTGACCGTTTCAATGTGACCATGCTCTAATGTGATTATCACCATTTATGTTGGTCTGGTGCACTTGCAAGGAGCCAAAGTGTCTTCAGTGCTGTTCTCTTTTGGCCCCTGCCAACTGCTGACCCACATCAAAGCCTTGAGCATGGGTGCCAAAAGCTCCAGACGTGATAAAGTGTATGTGGAAAATATGCAAATCATCGTCAGGAAGAAATTTCCATTTCTGTACCAGTAGTTTGCAGTTTAATCCTTTAGTCTTGAAAATTTCATTTCATTGGAGAAGGGGGAGGAAGGGGAAGGATAATCACTCTCTAGTTCCATTTCTGTTGTTGCAGAGCCTTGATACTGAGATCCCATTTCTCAAGCTTTTTTGACTTTGATAAAGGCCTGTGACTTGCTGAACTTGCTCTCACTTTAAGCATAGCTATAGAATTATGGATTTCCTGACAAAATGATTAATATTTTTATGTCTTGCTTTCCTTTTACGTATGTGTGGGAACCCAATAAGCTCACTTATAAAGTGTTTTAATGCAACTTCTATCTAAAAATACTAAGATTTTTTGTCTTATAAGCTTCCAGGAGAAATGGCTCAGATGATCTCTGCCTTGCTCTGATAGACACAAGAAGTAGTACAAGTCAACTATATTAGTGTTTTTGCTGTATTTGATGACAATAGTTCATCTTGAATAGGAAAGAAAACATGCTTTATTGCTGTCCAGGGGTGACAGGACATTTTCATGCTTTGTATCCCAAATCGTGGGGTTTTTTTGTGGTTTTTTTTTTTTTTTTTTTTTTTTTTTTTGTTGTTGTTGTTGTTGTTTTTTTTTTTGTTTTGGTTTGGTTTGGTTTGGTTTTTTGTGGTTTTTTTTTTTGTTTTGTTTTTGTTTTTTTTTTTTGTTGTTTTTTTGTTTTTTTTTTTTTTTTTTCCCTGTTCCCGTGTGCCCAGTTTGTTTTGTCTGTGGCTGAGCCCCTCCCCCCGGCTGCTTGCTTCTGGCTTGCTGCTAGCTTTAGGCTGCTTTTGCTGGCTTTGCTCTTTGCTTTCTGCTTTTTGCTTGCTTTTTTTGCCATTTTTCTGCTTTTGTGTTTCCCCTTCTTTCCTCCCTCCCTTCCCTGAAGACATCGGACCTGCTTCGGGCCCTGATTCGGGAACATCAAGGGAAAACCCCCCGGAGTCTGCACCTGAGAGAAGCTTTGGCACCCTCCCCAGCAGACTGCTCACCCTCTCTTGGACTGGTGAAAACATTTCTTGTCATCTCGGACTGTTTTCCTTGTGTTGGGGAGTGTTTTTTTCATTGTTTCTCAATAAACAAGTTTTTTCCACCTTCTCCTCTGAGGAAATTCCTCCCGAACCCGGTGGTGGGGGAGGGAGTTGTGGAATTTTGTCCTAAACTAGGACAAACAAATTTGGTGGCCCGTATAGGGAGGCGATCATACAAAGTGGAAAAAACTTTATTCTAATAATATTTTGGTTTCTGTTGTTTTGTGGGCATATTGGTATGTCTCTTTTTGAAGGTATAATGTCATTTGGAGTGAAAGCCTGCCTTTATTTCTGGTCATTAGGGTTCTTTGAAGTTTTAATACCTTTTTGGTCATTAGGTTTATTCTCTTATCCAGCAATAGCCCTGATATTGTCCCTGATGCATAGCTTTTGTAACCGTGGGGCGCTAACCAGAATATTTATCGGGCTGGGCTTGGTTGTGTTGATTTGTAAGAGGTTCATAAAAATGTTGCTATCGTTTCCAGGAATGGATGGTTCATGGTTATGGTTGTGTGCTCAGTTTGTTAGGGGAGAAGCAGGGGAGGAGGCTTTTCAGCCTTTGCTCTCCTTCTTCTCCTCCGAATTGTTTACATCTCTATTAGAAAATGTTTGGTTATCCCTGACTGCCAAGGACACCATCTTTCTGGCATTCAATTTAGTAAGCTTTCTTTATACACTCTGCAGTTTATATAAGATGAAGGCTGAGATTTCTAGAGGGGCTGGTGAGACTCCTGATTTAGGAGTGAAACCAAGGGTGAAGAATTCTGAGTGGTGTGGGAAATGGGAGGATATGGGCCAAATTTTAAAGGAGTTTCCTGATCCTGTAGTCTGGGACTTCCCATCTGAACAAATTCAGAACCCAGCTGAGGTGGTAAAGTATCTGAAAGAGAGGTGCCATGGTAACACTAAGGAGGAAAGGATCATTGCAGTGAGCTGGGCCCTGGCACATGCTTATCACACCCTGCTAGATACTGTGGGGCAGCAGATAAAGGAAAGGGAACAGGGAGATAAATTAGTTACTGTCCCAGTCACTCAAGCTGCAGCAAACATCCCAGGCTCCAGGCCAGTAGTTAAACCAGAGAGTAAGCCCCAACCAATGGCTGTTGCTGCAAATACAAAAGGTGGAAAGTGTAAAAGCAAGACTGACCGAAGGGTGGAGGATGATGATGATCCAAGAGAAGGACCATCACCAACATCAGAGACCACAGCAAGTGGCATAGATTCCGGAGCCAATATTGATTCCTTCTCCCTGAAGGACCTTCGAGGTCTAAGGAAGGGTTATAGGCGACAGCCCGATGAGTCTATAGTTAGTTGGCTAGTCCGCCTTTGGGATGCGGCAGGGGAGGCTACCATTCTGGATGGCACTGAAGCGAGGCATTTAGGATCCCTGTCACATGATCCTGTCATCGATCAAGGCATGATGAGGAGGGCTAGCCCTCACAGCCTCTGGGAACGGGTCATGGAGAGCATAGCACAAAGATACCTGTGTGCAGATGACCTCTATATTCAGCAGACACGGTGGAAGACCATAGAACAGGGGATCCAACGCCTGAGGGAGATGGCAGTGGTAGAGATCATTTTTTCAGATGATATAACAACTAGGAATCCGGACTTAGTACCGTGCACACCTGTAATGTGGAGGAAACTTGTGCGCCTTGGGCCACCTGAATACGCTTCTGCTCTAGCAATAATGAAGTGGGATGAAGTGATATGAGACTGTGCTCGATATGGCAAAGAAGCTTCGGGCATATGCAGATGCTGTACATGGCCTGACTCATGCCAGAATTGCAGCTGTGGAAACACGACTGCAGAAATTAGAAGATAAAATAGAGGAAAGTCGTAAGAAACTCAGGGAAGAGATTAAGGAGGACCTCCTCCAAATCTCAGCTGTACAAATTAGAGGCCCTAGTATCCAACGCAGACGTTCCTCTGTTGGGGAGAGAAGGTACACCCCACGAGCTGAGTTGTGGTTCTTCCTACGTGAGTCTGGAGAAAACATGAGGAGATGGGATGGGAAGCCTACTACTGCTCTGGCACAACGGGTGCGTGATTTGAAGGAAGGTAGGAAAAGGGAAGCAGCTCCAGTTGCCTGTACTCGAACTGTCAGGCATAATGATGATGATGACTTGTCTGATCCCCTTGAAGGAACCTCCAAGACATATGTCTCAGGAAAGAAGGATAACCAGGCTTAGAGGGGCCCTGCCTCTAGCCAGGTAGAGGTTAGGGAAAACCGAGTTTTTTGGACAGTATGGGTTCTATGGCCTGGCACATCAGAGCCACAGAAATATAAAGCTTTGGTTGACACCGGTTCTCAGTGTACCCTAATGCCATCAGAACATGAGGGAACAGAACCTATTTCTATTGCCGGGGTGACAGGGGGATCACAAGAATTGACCCTGTTGGAAGCCAAGTTGAGCCTGACCGGGAAGGAGTGGCAGGAACATCCTATTGTGACTGGCCCAGAGGCTCCGAGTATTCTGGGCATAGACTATCTCAGGAATGGCTATTACAAAGACCCTAAGGGGTTCAGATGGGCTTTTGGAATAGCTGCTGTGGAGGCAGAGGGCATTAAGAAATTGAACACCTTGCCTGGACTGTCAGAGAACCCATCTGCAGTAGGACTCCTGAAGGTAGAAGAGCAACGAGTACCTGTTGCCACCTCGACAGTGCATCGCCGGCAGTATCAGACGAATCGAGATGCTGTGATCCCCATCCACAAGATGATCCGAGAGCTGGAGAGCCAAGGGGTGGTCAGCAAAACCCACTCACCCTTCAACAGTCCCATCTGGCCTGTGTGTAAATCTGAAGGAGAATGGAGATTGACCGTGGATTACCGTGCTTTGAATGAAGTGACTCCACCGCTGAGCGCCGCTGTGCCGGACATGCTGGAACTCCAGTATGAGCTGGAGTCCAAGGCAGCAAAGTGGTACGCCACAATCGACATTGCTAATGCGTTTTTCTCCATTCCTCTGGCTGCAGAATGCAGGCCTCAGTTTGCTTTCACCTGGAGGGGCGTGCAGTACACCTGGAACCGATTGCCCCAGGGGTGGAAGCACAGTCCCACCATCTGTCATGGACTGATCCAGACTACGCTAGAAAAGGGTGAGGCTCCAGAACATTTACAATACATTGATGATATCATTGTGTGGGAAAACACAGCAGCAGAAGTGTTTGAGAAAGGAGAGAAAATCATCCAAATTCTCCTGGAAGCTGGCTTTGCCATTAAGAAAAGTAAAGTTAAGGGACCTGCTCGGGAGATCCAGTTCCTGGGAGTGAAGTGGCAAGATGGACGGCGCCAGATTCCTACTGATGTCATCAACAAAATCACAGCTATGTCCCCACCAACCAACAAGAAGGAAACACAAGCTTTCTTAGGTGCTATAGGTTTCTGGAGGATGCACATTCCTGAATATAGTCAGATTGTGAGCCCTCTTTACTTGGTTACCCGTAAGAAGAATGATTTCTATTGGGGCCCTGAACAGCAGCAAGCCTTTGCCCAGATCAAGCAGGAGATCGCTCATGCAGTAGCCCTTGGCCCAGTCAGGACAGGACCAGAGGTGAAGAACGTGCTCTACTCTGCAGCTGGGAACCATGGCCTGTCCTGGAGCCTTTGGCAGAAGGTGCCTGGTGAGACCCGAGGCCGACCATTGGGATTCTGGAGTCGGAGCTACAGAGGGTCTGAAGCCAACTACACCCCAACAGAGAAAGAAATCCTGGCCGTGTATGAAGGAGTCCAAGCTGCTTCAGAAGTGATTGGTACCGAGGCACAACTCTTCCTGGCACCTCGACTACCCGTGCTGGGGTGGATGTTTAGAGGAAAGGTTCCCTCTACCCACCATGCTACCAATGCTACATGGAGCAAGTGGATTGCCCTCATTACACAGCGCGCCCAAATTGGGAAACTAAATCGTCCTGGGATTCTGGAGGTAATTACCAATTGGCCTGAAGGTGAAAGCTTCAGTCTCACTGGTGAAGAGGGAGAAGAGCAAGTGACCCGTGCCGAAGAAGCTCCACCGTATAACCAACTGCCGGCAGAAGACACACGCTACGCTCTTTTTACTGACGGTTCCTGTCACCTTGTGGGGATGAACCGGAAGTGGAAAGCAGCCGTATGGAGCCCCACACGACAGGTTGCACAAGCTATCGAAGGAGAAGGTGGATTGAGTCAACTTGCAGAGCTCAAAGCCGTTCAGTTGGCCCTGGACATTGCTGAAGCAGAGAAGTGGCCAAAACTTTACCTTTATACTGATTCCTGGATGGTAGCCAATGCTCTGTGGGGATGGCTGAGGAGATGGAAGGAGGCAAACTGGCAGCGCAGAGGAAAACCAGTTTGGGCTGCTGAAGAATGGAAAGACATCGCTACCTGGTTAGAGAAACTACCTGTGAAGGTTCGCCATGTAGATGCCCATGTCCCTAGAAGCAGAGCCAATAAGGAGCAGCAGAACAATCAGCAGGTAGATCAGGCTGCAAAGATAGGGGAGTTGAAGATAGATCTTGACTGGGAGCGCGAAGGAGAGCTGTTCCTAGCACGATGGGCCCATGATGCCTCAGGCCACCAGGGTAGAGATGCCACCTATAAGTGGGCACGAGACCAAGGGGTGGATCTAACCATGGATAGCATTTCTCAGGTTATTCATGACTGCGAGACGTGTGCTGCCATTAAACAGGCTAAGCGGGTGAAGCCCCTCTGGTATGGGGGGCGGTGGTCCAAGTACAAGTATGGGGAGGCCTGGCAGATTGATTACATCACGCTGCCTCAAACCCGCCAAGGCAAGCGCCATGTACTAACCATGGTAGAAGCCACTACGGGATGGTTGGAAACCTACCCCATGTCTCATGCTACAGCCCGCAACACCATCCTGGGCCTTGAAAAGCAGGTCCTTTGGAGGCATGGTACTCCTGAGAGGATTGAGTCAGACAATGGGACTCATTTTAAAAATAATCTTATTAACAACTGGGCTAGGGGACATGGCATTGAGTGGGTGTACCACATCCCCTACCATGCACCAGCTGCAGGTAAAGTGGAGAGGTACAATGGATTGTTAAAAACCACTTTGAAAGCACTGGGTGGGGGGTCTTTCAAGAACTGGGAGCAGCATTTAGCAAGAGCCACCTGGTTAGTTAACACTCGAGGTTCCACCAACGGAGCAGGTCCTGCCCAGTCTGAACCCCTTAATATAGTAGATGGAGATAAAGTCCCAGTGGCCCATGTCAGAGGTTTGTTGGGGAAGACAGTATGGATTAATCCTGCCTTGAGTACAGGCAAACCCATTTGTGGGATTGTCTTTGCTCAAGGACCAGGTTACACCTGGTGGATAATGCAGAAAGATGGGACAACCCGTTGTGTACCTCAGGGAGATCTGATTGTGGGATGATATCATTGTTCGCTGAGCATTACCACCATTGTCTGTACGTTAGATCATACAGATATGAGACAGAAGGAAACGTGAAAGTGTCAAAGGTCTGAGCAAGTAAGATGGAAGGAAATGTGTAAGTGTGAAAGGTTTGAGCAAGTGAGAAGAAAGTTTTTTTTTCATTGTGTTCAGTAACATGTTCACGATATGGGATAAGGGGTGGAATGTCCTGGGGTGACAGGACATTTTCATGCTTTGTATCCCAAATCGTGGTTGGTTGTTTTTTTTTTTTTTTTTTTTTTTTTTTTTTTTTTTTTTTTTTTTTTTTTTGTGGGTTTTTTTGTTTTGTTTTGTTTTGTTTTGTTTTTTTGGTTTTTTTTCCCGTGTTCCCGTGTGCCCAGTTTGTTTTGTCTGTGGCTGAGCCCCTCCCCTGGCTGCTTGCTTCTGGCTTGCTGCTAGCTTTAGGCTGCTTTTGCTGGCTTTGCTCTTTGCTTTCTGCTTTTTGCTTGCTTTTTTGCCATCTTTTTCTGCTTTTGTGTTTCCCCTTCTTTCCTCCCTCCCTTCCCTGAAGACATCGGACCTGCTTCGGGCCCTGATTCGGGAACATCAAGGGAACACCCCCCGGAGTCTGCACGTGAAAGAAGCTTTGGCACCCTCCCCAGCAGAGACTGCTCACCCTCTCTAGGACTGGTGAAAACATTTCTTGTCATCTCGGACTGTTTTCCTTGTGTTGGGGAGTGTTTTTTTCATTGTTTCTCAATAAACAAGTTTTTTCCACCTTCTCCTCTGAGGAAATTCCTCCCGAACCCGGTGGTGGGGGAGGGAGTTGTGGAATTTTGTCCTAAACTAGGACAATTGCCTTCACACATTTATTATATTCTTTATCATAATTTGAAAATCTATTGCAATCAAATCCTTATGTTTTGGATACAAAATCCTTTAGTTGGAAAGAAAATTTTCCTGTAGCTGGAGAATGGTTCAGTCATTTTAATGACATACAAACTGGGGGCAAACTTTAAAAGTCACATGGGAAAGCTGTGATAAAGCCAAGAAATGTATATCTTGGTGAAACTGTATGAGCCAGGCGTTTAAGGAACATACCACGATTTTACAATTTTCCGTGGGTCAGCTGCACTGTGGTGATCATTGTCGTGTTCACTTCTAGTCCACACTCAATAAAATGTAATGAAAGTCACCTTAATGGCCTTAGCTACTGATTAACACAAGACAGAGGATCCCACACCAGCAGCAGACTCAGAGTTCACAAGGGTTGTCTCTGTATGGTAGCTCTGTAAGCCATGGAATATTGGTTTGATGTTTGACCTCTCAGTCTGGAGAGAAGAGCATGAGTCTGCTCCTCCTTTCTTTTACCAGGCACCCCCAAAAAGTGAGCTCCTCACTCTGGTGTTGTCATCGCCTCTCAAAGCAGGGAAAGAATATCCTGAGGGCTTGCTGACCCATGTGCAAAATAAAATCTAAACTGATATTTCAACAGTGAAGAGTCAAGGGTTTTCAGTACTCATTCTGGGTCAGTGTTCATCTTTTCCAGGCATGGACATGCTGGCCTTCAGGACTTCCCCTTTCCTCCCCTTACACACACACACAAGATAACATTAGATATATGATGATTTCGTTGAAGAGGATAACATAATAAAAATTAGATGCACCAATTCCAAAGAAAGGAATATTGATAGAAATTAATTACACAGAAGCAATGTTTTTACCTCCAAGACCTCTTGCTTTGCTCAAAGATCCAAGTTTCAGTGCTTGAGGCAGCAAGGGTAATAATATGCTCAGTCCATGTGTTTCTCACAACTACACAAGCAGGAAAACAAAAACAGTAAAGAAGAAGAGTTGTACCATGTCATGGGAAACATAGTATATTAGGCTTTTTCCAAGGATCTGATTTCCCAGTATTTCTGCCTCTCTAGCATCCAGACATCATTTCCCATGCCATGTCAGATCACCACATCCAACTACATCAGGTTGTCTTCCCCTCCATTGTCAGACATCCCTGTAGGGAGAACAAACCACAGCAAGTGCTCTGACCTACACTGCCTGATCCCTTCCTCATTGCCTTTTATCTGCTGGAGTGCCTTCTGTTTATTTATTCATTTATTTCTCTCCTGAGACCCTTTGGAGATTTGTGGTTGATGATGATTTGTTTGATGCAAAAACCTTTGCAATGGGGTCCTGGAGTAAATTTTTTGTCACCAAGAGAATGAAAGAATAGAATGAAGTCAGTGCTAAAAGATGCCAAAGGCTTCTTTAGAAAAGTTCCAGCTTTCTGTTCTATGGCTATACATTTTCAACAGAAAAACAGGCAGTATTAAACCAATGAACAACAAAAAAAAGCATTTTAAAGAAGACTTAAAAAACAAAATGTCTTTAACAATATTTTTTTATAATTTAAGCATAACAGTGAACTCTATTGAAGATTTATTTGAGAGTTTTAACCTTTTAAATAACATTAGGAATGACTGGATTGAACACTACCTCTGAAATAGATAAAATCCATAAATATTTTATTAATCTAAGACAAAATATACCTCTGCAGGCTATGCAGCCTGTAGACTCTGCAGCCCAGCTCCAAAATATTACCCTCATATCAACAGCAGAACTTTTTTTAAGGTTTATTTGATATTCTGGGCAGTTATATATTTGCAAACATCAGAAAGTAGCTATGTAGGAGGAACAAACTTTAACCAACCTGGTGCCACTCCCTGTGGCTCCCAATATAGAACTGGGAATTTTCCAAGCTGTGCAGAGTTAGGTTCTCTTCAGATCTAAGATACAGTTCTCTGAAAGTTCATAAAATCATAGAGTGGTTTGGGTTGAAAGGGATCTTAAAGATAATCTCATTCCAATATCCTTGCCATGGGCAAGGATACCTTCCATTAGACCAGATTGCTCAAAGCACCATCCATCCTGGTCTTGGAGGGTTGTTTTTTCAACTTCCTCAGTATCAAAGACTTATCCACTGTACCCTGCAGTGGGGTTAAGTGTGAATTTCTCCTGTGACAGCGAGATACTTCCTGGATGGGTTATTACTGGAGACCTTTCAGGAAGTAAGTCACAAAAGAATTCTTCGCCTTTAATGTCCTGCTCATCATGTCTGGTGGGAGAGTGCATTTCATTAATTTGTACTCTCTATTGTTTTGTCTTGGTTTTGGTGGGAACAAAGTAATTTGAGGTCTGAATAACATAATCTTTCTGTCCTTGATGTATTAGAAGGTTGAGTTTGTATCCGTTCAAATGCTTTAATTTGCTTCACGATTATGTGGCTTGTCCTGGGGGAACTAAGTCATTCTTAACAAAATTTCCAGCTATAGGCATTGCAAGGTCCCTAGAATTCAATATTGAGATTTGGACCAGGCTTCTGTCAAAGACTTCCTCAAGCTCATTTATGAGCAACTCAGAAATTTGATCTGTCAAGCTCAAAGTAGGAGATGTGGTGTGACCAAATTCCCACTCTCATATAATTAACAAAAGTCCCTGCCAGAAAACTAAGATTGCAGTTTGAAATTAAATGTCTTGGAATATTTTGATTTCTGAAGTGCTATATGGCTTGTCTTATTCCAGTAGCTATGTCAAGCAGTTCCTCTCTTTCCCAGATCTCCAAGTATGAGTATGTTTCAGGTGCTTGGAATGAACTGGTCTCTTTCCTGTCCTACTTCTATTTATCTTCTGCAAGGATTTGTCCTCAAGGTGTCTCTTTCTTTGCTTGCTCTGCTTTTGCCCAAGTACCTCTCATGCTGACCAGGTTTCTGATGTCCTTGGCCATATTTAGCCAGAACAGTTGTTCTATAGGGTTGGTTTTTGTCCTTTATCCCAAGGTAGCCTCTGCTTTCAGTGATTGCAGTGTTATAATTGAAGTGACTGTATCTGCAGTGATACTATGTATCCTTTATTCACATGTTGCAATGCTTCCAGCATTTCTGAGAGCTAACTTGGCCTTCTCCTGTGTGACTGTCAGCTCTAACAGAAGAGTGCATTGACAGCTGGATGTATTTCTTGGTAGATAATAATAATATCTTTCACACACAAGCCAGCTTGGCAGAGGGTTTCCATATCTTTTCATGTTTTCTTTAGTTTCTTCCAGTTGAGAATCTCATATGCTAGTTTATTTTCATATTTCCAATGTGTAAAGTTGTCTAGATGAGGAAGCAACTTTATACATCTCATTTCATTACACATGACGCTGCAGACTCAGTAGTATACACTGAATTCACACTGAAAATGGCTTTTAGCCATGTTGTAGAATTACAGAATGGTTTGGGTTGGGAGGGACCTTAATGCTCACCCAATTCCACCCCCTGACATGAGCAAGGATATCTTCCAGTAGACTGTGCTGCTCAGGGTCCCATCCAACCTGGCCTTGAACACTTCCAGGGGAGTGTTTTCATTTCAAGTGATTCTCCTGATGTGTTTTGAGACAACATTTAGGTGAATCAAGTAACTCTTTTATGGAACATATTTGTTATTATTTATGTTGACATAACAAGGATCCAAAGATATTGAATGAGTTTCAAAGATGCTCACTTTTAAAAATCCTAAAACTAAGAATAAACTAAAATAATTTCTGAGAAAGTATTTGCTATAAAAATTCTATTCTTGGAGGTGTCTGGGAAGCTGCTGGAGCAGATGAAGCTCAATCCCTCATTCCTCAGCCAGCTGCAATCTTGTCTCAATTTTGTTTGTATTAAATTTCAAATGTATTCAGCGAGTGGCTGTTGGGAACAGATGGGGCTGTGATTGTGACCTGCCACAGCTTCTGTCACGCTGCCTCTGTGGGCTGTGCACGGCTGTAGGTGGATTTACATACATACATAAGCGCCGAGCTAGAGGCAGTGATGAGGCTTTGAGTGCCTCAAAGCGGCTCCCAGACAGGGCTCTGACTGCCTGCTTTCCTGTGGAAACAAGCAGGAACCAACCTGTTCTGGGAGATTAACAGAGGTATGCAAAGCTTTCCTGGTAAAGGTAAGGAGGTAAAAGTCATTAAAATCATTGTCAAAGACTTTGAGCAGCACAAGTCTGCAACATTGGGTATAGCCTTGCAGCACTCCCACCACAAATGCAAATATGCATTTGCTTCTTGGACCCTCCAGCACTGATTTTCAGTGAGATGATATCCCATTATTTCCCCCAGACAAAAGAAGACAAATAGAATAAGAACTAAAATATACCCTGAAGAAGAGCTTTGGAATAAGAAAGATAGAAGTGGATCCTGAACACACGGAGCCAAGACCAGTCCCAAACAAGTCAGGGCACAGACAATGAAAACAAGAACCTCAACCTGTGCCTGCTTAAATCTGAAAATAATGTGCACAAGAATGAGCTGCAAAAGGAGGTGAGAAAGAAAAAATACAAGGAGGTGTACAAGCACAGAGAGGAAACAGGACTGTCAAATTCAATACTACATTCTCAAAGAGTTTAGAAGTCAGACAGTGGTGACATTAATGCTGTTTTAAATAAAGACAAGGTTATAGATTTGCTGCACTGTTCTGAAAAAGTAAAATCTGTGAACTGAATCCCATCTTAAATAATCATTTATGGTGAGAATTATTGGAGCCTTGGACTTTTCGTGCAAGTCTTGTACAAGGAGGAACATTTAAGCTTTGCAACAGGATACTTTTGTGATCCACTGATGTGTGAGTCATAGCCAAATAAAAGGGATAAAGGAGAATAAAGAAAATGTGTGAGGCATTTATATCTGGGCCTTTAGAAAATAAAATTTGCATTTGTGCTGTGTATTTTATTTATTTAGAAAAAATCGTGAAATATGGACACTGAAGGAGAGAATTAGGCAAGAACAAAATAGTTAAGACTGCTCAAAAATCAGCAAAAGGATGAAGTGCTTGCTCTGGACTGAAAAAAAATCAAGCAAAAACCAAGAAAACAAGACATGGCATATTATCTACTCTTTTACCTGTTAAAGGGAACAAAAGTAGTATTTTCTATGTGAAAAAATTTAGAATTGCTGTAAAACTGGTTTTCTACAAAAGAACTAAAATTAGAAAATTTCAAAATTGAAATATTTCTCCAGGATGGTTCTGATGTTTTCTTCTCTCCATACAGGTAATTTTTGGAGGAGTATTTCCACAAAAGGAAAAATGGAAATTGTGGGGTTTTTTTTTTCCTAACAGTATTTTAGGAAACTCCTTTTTTCTCTAAAAGAATTAACACTAAGAATTTTGGTCTTGCAGAAAAAACCAAAACCCAAGAACTCCTTTTCTCAAAGAGTTCTACTGGCCAGTAATGTTGTAATTCTACTTTCCCAGTGCTGTCATATGACTACAAGTGCAGCATGATTTTTATTTGTAATTATTATGTCATACTGCTGGAGAAGGAATGGTTCAACTCTCCCCGTTCATAATGTTCCCTGCTTGTGACATGCCCTGTCCCTTGCCTTCTCTACAGCAGTTTTGAATAGGTTATTTTTAGTCTTATATTTTTTTCTTGCTGCCTGTGCTTTCAAGCTTCCCTCTGACTTTAATTAAAGTGTCCTTAGGCTTGTGCATGTAAAAAGCTAACAAGTTCACCCAGTCAAGATCTCTCCTAATTATAATGCAAAGAAGGAGTTCAAGTGAGGAGAACATCAAACAGTTTTTATGTGACATATGAGAGCTTGACACTGTATTTTGACAGGCCTGTTGCAGAATACACGATGCCACTGAAATGCATTTTAAAAGTAATATCCCAGCTTTCACATCATCCACAAAACAAGCCTATGGTGCAGAGAGCAAGCTGTACAACATGCTGCATTGAGCAAAAGACAGTGTTTGGCATGTTATTGATGTGTTATATAAACAGTGGTGAGATCCAAAATGCGACGACTTCTGGGTTTGCTTCTTACATGTGGTGGCACTTACAGACATACCAAACCCATAGGCCAGTTCTTCAAATGTTGATGCCTGCAATGGGCTGCTTTGAAAAGTGGCACAGTGGACTTTTCCCATCACATGGCAAACACAGATTGCCACAGCATGACATAAACTGGAGCCTTTCTGGGGAGGAGTATGGGAAAATCACATTTTTGGTAGGTGTGGCACAGACAGAAGGCACAATACAAACTCATTAGTCTAGGAATCTATGCACAAACCCCAGATTATTTTCATTGCAATCACCTTTATAGAATCATAAAGCCATTAAGGTTTCAGAAGACCTCTGAGATCATCAAGTCCGTCCGCCCAGCACCCAACTTGTTCACTGCTAATTCACATCCTCAAGTGCCACATCCACACAGCTTTTCAATCCCTTTGGGGATGGGGACTACACCACCACCCTGGGCAGCCTGTGCAAGTGCTTGACAACCTTTTCCATTAAGAAATTTGCCCAATACCAATTTAAGCCTTGCCTGGCACAGTTTGAGGCCGTTTCCTCTCATCCTGTCCCTGTTCCCTGGGAGCAGAGCACCCCCCCCCGGGCTGTCCCCTCCTGTCAGGAGTTGTGCAGAGCCACAAGGTCCCCCCTGAGCCTCCTTTTCTCCAGGCTCAGCCCCTGTCCCAGCTCCCTCAGCCGCTCCTGGGGCTCCAGCCCCTTCCCCAGCTCTGTTCCCTGCCCTGGACACGCTCCAGCCCCTCAGTGTCTCTTGTCCTGAGGGGCCCAGAGCTGTCCCCAGCCCTGGAGGTGCCTCAGCAGTGCCAGCCCAGGGGACGGGCCCTGCCCTGGGGCTGTGTCACACCGTGGCTGGGACAGCCCAGGGGCCACTGGCCTTCTTTGTCACGTGAGTACTCTTCTGTCAATAATCACAGTAATTGTTAACAAAATAACCTGTAGGTTTCACTCTGCTTAGGGTTTTAGACATGTTTAGAGGCTGTGAAATGAGCATGTTGGTTTCATTTTAGACTGCACTTCATCCACTCTAGACTGAGACTAATCATGCCAAGTTGTTTAATTTTTTTCCCACTGGTTGGAAGAGGAGTCAGAGGTGACTAGCTGATATATCAATGTTGCAGACATAAAAACATAGAATTATAGAATGGTTTAGGTTGGAAGAGATGTTAGAGATCTTTTCATAATTACAGCATGTAAACTAGTTGTGGAAGAAGAGAAATTGAGAATGAGAGGAAGAAGGGAGGATGAATATGTTTAGTGTGTATTATCAGAGCCAAAGCAGACATGTTTTTTACTGAGAACTTTCCTTTTTCCATGGAACGTTTGCTGCTGTTGCTAAAATCAGAATTTTCCTGGAAAAATACACAGTTTGGTTTAGGTCTTGAGATATGGCAAATAAGACTGAGAAACAAACTGTGACGTGTAAAGGAAATTTCAGTCAGAAGCATGAGGGGTTCATTTCCTGACATTACCTTTAGTCATAACTCACCACCATCAGCAGTGTCGTGATTACCCTGCAGTCAGAGCAGACATGACGAGAGCAGGAATGGGTGAGTCAAACCCTGTGGGTGTGTGGATGACTGTACAGGACTCCAGCATGACAAGTACCTTTCACCTCACCATTCATGGTGCCACTCAGCACTCAGCAGTGACTTCTGCAGTTGCAGGATCAATATCCTGAGTGAGAAAGGAAAAATGCAAAAGAAGGAAGGAGCAGCAATACACAGAGTAATAGGCAAGGGAAGGAATGAGATCTACAGTGGGAAAAATAATGGCTTGTTTGTTTTATTAGTTACACAGAGGCAACCACATATCCTTTTGGTCAAGGGTGATATTTCTGTGAAATTCTCGCAGTATCTCATCTGCAATGCCTGCATACCACTGTCAATATGAGTGCAATGTTAACAGGAAAATCACTTCACTCACTATATTGAAGCTTAAATATTTAAAGCAGAATCATCTTAATTTCAGAGCATCTGAACTGCCAAGCAGTCACTTGTCTGAGAAGAATTTACGACTGAACACCAGAAGTGCTCTGTACTGCCTCACGATTAAGCCAAGAGGAGGAAACAACCGCCAAATTTTGCTTTCTGCTCAACCCTGCCTGAGAAGAGCAACAATCTCCTCAGAATCGACTGGAAGCACAAAATGTGCTTGGAGGCAAAAATAATGTGCAGAGACTGGAAACACAGTGTCTCATATCTTAGAACGTTTAGGCACCCATTTATTAGAGCTGCATTTACCTAAATGTATTTCAGCGAGGATTGTCTTGTAAGGAGGGGATGTCGACAGCGCCGCAGTGATTGTAACAGCCACAGGGCCTCCCCAAATGGCATAGCACAACATACTGTACTTAATGTTGACACTGTTCAGTGAAACAATTATTACAATCAATTTGACTTCTAATGTGACTTCTCTTGTAAATCTCTGGGTCATTAACCTTAACAACATCAATGTACTGTCAGTATCCAATTCCACCAAATTAGTGTCCGAGGTAATAGGAGAAGGAATGTATTAATGTGTTATTGGTGACTAATAAAGACAGAAATCCTCTAATGTGCTATGAAGAACAGCTGAAGCATGCAAGGGAAGAGGAAATACACAAAGTCAGGGCAGCAGACACTGTTGGTGGTGTATGTCAGGTCGTCAGATTAGGCGATAAACAGACTGACCTCTTTTACCATTGAATCAGGAGGAGCAGGGATGGGTATGGTCCATGGAATATGGGTAAGGCCCATATGATGAGGTACAGCCAGGCCAGCTGCTGGGTTCTGGTGGCTCACACCATTGCCTGCAGCTCCCTGGGGCAGAGGGGCTGGAGAGGATCCTTTGGGAAGGGCCCTGGGGGTGCTGGTGCCAGCGGCTGGAGAGGAGCCCAGGGGTGCCCAGGTGGGCAAGGGGCCGATGGCCCCTGGGCTGTCCCAGCCACGGTGTGACACAGCCCCAGGGCAGGGCCCGTCCCCTGGGCTGGCACTGCTGAGGCACCTCCAGGGCTGGGGACAGCTCTGGGCCCCTCAGGACAAGAGACACTGAGGGGCTGGAGCGTGTCCAGGGCAGGGAACAGAGCTGGGGAAGGGGCTGGAGCCCCAGGAGCGGCTGAGGGAGCTGGGACAGGGGCTGAGCCTGGAGAAAAGGAGGCTCAGGGGGGACCTTGTGGCTCTGCACAACTCCTGACAGGAGGGGACAGCTGGGGAAAGTCTGCAGGCAGGGAGACTCTTCACCCGGGTAAGAGGTGAGAAGACAAGAGCATATAGCTTCAAGTTGCACCAGGCAGAGTTTAGATTGGATATTATTATTGTTCATGGAAAAGGTTGTCAAGCATTAGAAGGGCCTGCCCAGGGCAGTGGTGTAGTCCCATCCCCAAAGGAATTGAAAAGCTGTGTGGATGTGGCATTTGGGGACATGGGTTAGTGGTCTTAACAGTGCTAGGGGAACAGCTGCATTTGATGATCTTAGAGGGCTCATCCAAACTTATTTTTTCTGTGATTCTGCATTGCTATATGACAAATGAACAGTGCATTTCATTTCGGAGTGGTCAAAAGAGCTCTTCACAGTTTTATTTTATGTTCCAGTAGATGAGGAGCTGCACCATGTAAAATCATTAGGTTGTACTAGAATGAAAGGGATAACACCTAACTATGAAAGTATTAGATATTTTAGCCTCCATCATGAAGCATAAGGTAGCTTGCACTTCAGAGAACTGAAGTTACTCTGGGCTGATAAAAATAGACTTCTCATCAGTGACATCCAATTTCTCTTCCAGGTGGCAGGCTCTAAGTGACCTGTCCCAGTATTGTTGGAGACTGGTCTTTACTGAGAGAGGTGTCACAACCCATCACATCCAGCACCATGAAAGAAGCACTCAGTGCTCACAGCCCAGCAGGAAAGGAGCACTGAGCTCCAGAGGGAGCTGGGAATCCACTGACAGAGAGCAACACCCTGTTTGAGGGTGTCTCCTGCCAGCTTGCATTAGCAAAGAACGGTGGGTGAATGTGGCATGACACAAACATGATTTGGATCCTCTCTAATGCCCTGAAACCTCAGCCTTTATCTGTAATTACTGATGGCCAATACATTCCTCTTCTAAACTCTGTTCAGAGGGTTGACATGGCACAATGTTTCAACAGACATCACTCCATAGTAATAAAGAAAACCTAAGTTTTAGGTTATACTCCCAAAGTTCTTATAGGCTATAAACAAAAATTACGAATTCAACACCAAAACAGAAATTCTTTCAAATCAAATTTTCAAGTCAGGAGAAAAGGGCATGAAGAATGAATAACAAGTTTAATTATGAAGGCAATATTTCTTGAACAAAGTAAATTAAGCACTCATTTGGGGATTGGCAGGATCATCAGGTTAATACCTTTTCCTATAAAAAAACTGCTACAGGATTTAAAATTGTATCCTATAATTAGGATTCTTGTCTTGAGGCTGAAAAACATCATTCTGTCTTCTGGTAGGGCACTGCTCCTGATGCTTAATCTCTATTGTGCAAATCCATACACAAAGGTAAAGAAAAATCAATATTAATAATAAAATGATTCTTATATTCTGGTAAAGCTGATACTAAATGTACAAAAATACAAACAAATGACTAAACCAAGTTTTATATTTCTAAGAACTTTTGTCCTGCACTATTGGTCAAACCCCATGGTTATTTATTTGCTAAAAATTCCAATTTTCTTCTGCCATGGAAGCTTGATGAAACGTGCAATTGAAAACTCATAATGAGCGAAATTTTAACCACCTCTATGCTCAAAAAAGAAAAAAAGGGAAAGACAAAAAAAACTCTGCTGTGATAGCCTGATGCCACACGTACTGATGAAATGCATGCGAAGCTTTTTGCTTGCAGTTAAGCTTACAATTAGTCTCATCAAACGTGATTAGTTTAATCAGACCAGTCATCTAAGTGATAGGTAACTAAACTGAGATATCTAAATAATCATCTTCTACTACCAATAGCTTTAGATAAATCCCCTGAGGTGCAGTGAGGGGCAGAGGGAGTTGCAGTTATCTGAGGTAGGTAAAGCTTGGGGGAAAGGACCATGTATCTCTCTATATTCATGGAGGAAGGAATTAAGATACCTATTTTAAAACTGATTAAATCTTTCACTTTAGTATGACTAAATACAGCTGTGAGAAAAGTCATACTTCTGGTCAATTATCTTGTGAGGTGGGTCAGTAACATGCCACAGAACGCTCTGGTGACAGTCACAGAAAATATGTGTACATAATTAAACATAATGTAGAAAGGGCGATAAATGGGGGTGTACATCTTTTGTTTTATTGTGCTGCCATGGGTATATAATTTTGATTTTCTCCCGCTCCTGGATGCTGAAGTAGCATGGAATTCACCTGATCTTCATCTTTCCTTCCTTGTGTTTTTTTAATTCTACAACAACACAGAGTTTGACACTCATATTGTTTTGCCTTGGGCTCTGTTTGTGAGAGAAATTGAGGCAACAGCTCTGCTATCAGCAGCAGTAGGCTAGGAAGTGGATTTATTTGGGAGGATCTGATGATGAAGAAAGTGGGATGTTTTCCTAGGCTATGTTCATGGTATGGACTAGTGTTACAGGTAAGAATGACAACTGGATATCTGAGAATGTGTTATTGCATAAGATCCAAAAGTGGGGAGACAGGGGGATGGTACTCGGTTTTAAATTATGTGAAGAAACAGTGAATTTTCAGCAGGTGTACAGACCATTGTTTTGATTTGTGTTTCTGTAACTTAGAGAAAACCATTCTGTTTTGTTCCATAGAGAGTCATCTATGGTTTAATTGATATGCCAAGTCTTGTAAGTAATACCCAGTATGTTTCTTTCAATATAATAGTTTATGAACATTGGGTGGTATTGCTTCTTGAGATTCAGCCTCTTTGCACCACTCAGCTGCAAAAAGACCTGAAATCACTGGGAACGACCAAATAACACAAACCAGCAGGCTGATGTATGCTAATCTGAAATGGCATAAACCAACACTGCTGTTGAAAGACCTCCCATCACTTATCCCTACACAGGCTGTGCAATCCAGCCAACAAAAACCCAAGCACTGAACTGATTTAATTTTAATCATCTCCCTCGGCCTGTCGGGCGTGCGGTTGCACAATGCTTGTGTTGGCAGGTAGAAGGAGGTGCCACAGGGACACGGGAGAATGAGGATCACTCCCAAATTCCTGCAGTGGCTCCTGCACCGACAGTGGGCACTGCATTCACACCGCTACTGCCAGGGCTTGTGCCTGGAGAAGCAGCTGCAAGGGAGCACTTCTCCCACCCTGAAAATTGGCCAAGCTGCAATTGGCTGCTCAGAAGAGTAGTGGACTCAACCAGCACTGAATCTTCAAGGCCAAGAAGGGCTGCTCTAGTGAAATAGAAAATAACTTCTGAAATAACTCTGTTAGTCAAACACAAATTAGTGGGCTCCATGCAGCAGCAACTGAATACATTTTTTATTGCCTGCATTATGCCAGAGGTCAGACTCAATGAGATAATCCTCTTTTATGGCCTTAAATTGTATCAAACCACATAAAGTTAATCCAGAGGACACTCTTGTGCCTGTTGATGCCTAGCAAGATATCTACTCTATCTGACTTTGGTATTTGGGGTCATTTTAATTCACAGGCTTTTATTTTTCTTCCATTATTGGATTTTCTGTCCTTGCAGCTCTCAGCCTTTATGGCTCATAGGCAGAAGTAATGAGTGAATAATGTGAGCAGCATCTTCCTTTGCTCTCTCTGCCAACCTGGACTGCAGCCTCAGTCTCCTTAGTTTTAAGGGGTTTTAATTTTCTACGTCCATGAGGAAAGTCAGAACATTTCCTGGGAGGAATACAAACTACAGCAAACAGGTCAGAGGCCATTACTCTAATATACAGCTTCTCTGGAAGAAGGATCCCACAAGGTATTGGGTACAGCTTTCTTGTTTTGAATTAATACAAAAGCGGGACTTTTCATCTCCATCATGGTCAAAAATTTGTTTAATGATAAGAGGTACTTTTTTTTTTTTAATGTGGGCTGAATGTGATATTTTGTTGTCTACTTGCACCTCATCACAGCAGCATATGAAGAATAATGCTTCTTGATAGGTATTATTTTTCCTTTCAGCTCTCAGCAAATATGAACAAGTGCTACTTTTGTTGGTTTGTTGTTTTTGTTGGTTTTTTTTACAGAAATCAAAGAATAAGTGTCTTGCCTCATAATACACTTTAAGTCAGTCAAAGAGTTGGGAACCAAACATACGTGAACTTGACTCCCTGTCTGGATCTCTAATCAAAGCACCAACTGTCAGTAAATTAAAGCTTTAGTACAACAAATGTATGTGAAAAACATGCAAGTCTTTGGGTAGATGAAGCAAAATCTTTCTGGAAGTTTCCACAATACTTTTTTTTTTTTTTTTTAATCTATCTTTAATTTTAGATCTTTCCACTAGAAATACATGACCCGTTTCCCAAGTAGAAAAAGAAATGTGGACAGTCAAAGAATACCAACTCATGGAAATAAATGAGAGGGGAATCTTGGCTCTCAATTACACAGGTCCTTTGTCACAGCTCAAGTGTGGTTCTTTTGGCCTGCGAATGAGATGGTTTTTTTACATGGCAGAGTTTTTATCTTCATCATTTTAATGGAGCATGTCCATTATTCGATGAGTTTATTTCAGAAAGGAGGCCAAGTTTGCAAGGATTAAGTGCCAGCTAAAGAAACAAACCTATATTGCTTGGGGAGGGATTCAGGGGGAGGAAATTGATGCAGCTTTCTATGTGTGTGCTCATTTCCAAGTGCCTTCATGAGACATGACGTGACAAAGGCTGTCAAGTGTTTAGCACAATAAATGGAACCACATTTTAAACACAATAAAAACCTAATGAAATCAGCCTCTTTTAAAGCCACCTACCTTTAGCACAGCACAGCAGAGATTTTGTAATAGAAAAGCAAAAGGAAAGAATAAAAGACGTTTCTTTTATATATACACACACATATATATATATATATAATCCCAAACATCTATACAGGCGTGCAAACACAGGACCATTAGTGGAAATTAAAAAACCTAAAAACAAGCCAGCAGATTTAAAGTTATTGCTTAAAAGTCAGTAGTAGTAGAAGAAGACGTGTGCTCAAGGGAAAAAATGTCCAGGGTGGAGCCAAAGATCAAGGAAAGCAACAGGCAACACCTGATGGTGAGCTTTACCCCTAAAGAAATGTGGAACAGCAGACTGGTCTTCATCTCCTTAAGAACTGAAACAAACATTAAATGGTTATGAGATTTTTGTCTGCAACAAGGAGGAAGATTCTCCTTCTGACCACTCACTGGGCTGGTCCAGCGTAGTTTAGCAAAGGAAATGGCTGAGGATCAGAGAAAAAGAGGGTTTTTTGTATCTGTGAGGATGATTCAGGTGCTGTCTGCTTTGAGACTGCACAAATACCTTATCTTCTAAAAGAGCCCAGTGTACAAACGGGGTAAGAGGGGAGGGTTGTGGGAGAAGAAGCAGCAGGAGAAGGGAGTAGGTTAATTTCTGTGGTTCCCACTGACAGGACAAGAGCAATGAGCTGAAACCATTACACAGGAAAGCGTCTTCGCTGTGAGAGTCCCAAACATGGGAAGAGGCTGTCCAGAGAAGTTGTGGAGTCTCCTTTTCTAGACATACTCAAACCCTACCTGGACACGATGCTGTGCAACCTGGTTGAAATGAGTCTCCTTTACACAGGGGAGATGGGACTGGACAATCTCCAGAGGCCACTTCTAGCATCAACCATTCTGTGATCTGTGTCCTTGCAGAGGACCTTTCTGCACAGCAATGCAGCCTATTCCTGTAGGTCCATAGCCCTGAAAAACAGCATTCCTTATGATCATAATTTCCCCCCAAAATGGAAATTCCCAAAGCTGTGATGGAAGAGGCATATTAAAGGGCTTCAGTATGTACTTATCTCCAGCTTGGATTACCTGATTACCAAGTTGAGATGCTAGAAATGCTGAAACTAAAGACTAATATATTATAGAGAGATATTTTTATGTTACTGGTTCAGATAGAAGACATTTCAATTCTCTGAAAGCAAGTGTTTTCAGTTCAAATGTCTATATGTGTGTATATTTAGAAAAAGGTATGATTGATACACTTCTTTGGTCTTCTCAGCTTTAGCTGAGGGTAAGATTCTGGGAAGGAAAGATTCTGCTGGAAGAACTACATTTGTCTTTATCTTCTACCAGTAAAAGGTTTTTCAGGGAACCTTATAAACAATTCTTCAGGTTAAAAGGGCTCCAGGGTACATATAACACTGATGGCCCAGACTGGAGAGCCATAAATGAATTCTCCTTTTCTTCTACGTGTCCAAAAGGGAGTGCAGAAAAGTGTGATGAACCTATAAAAGCTTTGCAATGTGTGTGGCCTCTGAAAAGAAATATTTCCCCAGAATACATCATGGAGTTGCATGGTAACGAAATGGCTTCATACATTCCTAGTATAGAATAGAAAAGTTTTTAAAGCTGCTGCCATCTCTGCACCTCAATTTAAAGAGGTACAAGAAGGCAAAATAGGCCCATGGGTGTAATCTGGCACTCTCTTTCCTATGGTGTTGGGTTTTTCTTTATGCATATTTTGTAAACCCTTTTGAATGCTTTGTTCCTGTTCTCCCCCAATCTGTTTGGTTTTACCCCAAGTTCTCACCTCCCTCTCCCAGCTGTTATTCACCTCCTGACACACCTGTTACTTCATCTGCATAATGTCAATCGTCCCTAAATCTCCACCAATTGTTCCAGAGGAATCCCTGTCAGCCCTAACTCTGCCCTGGAATTCCCCTTTTCCTCCAGGTCAGGTTGGCCCATGTGATCTTTTCCACTCCCCTTGCCTTCCCTATAGGCTGTCATACCTTAAGTCCCTCCTCTATCCCTTCCAGTTTTACCCACGGTTGGTTGAATAATTGTATCCTCCTCCCATTCCTCCCCCGCTTAAAAGACTGTGAAAGCACGGGCAGTTTGATTTTTCTTGGTGGCACCCCTTGGGGGAATTGAGCCCTTGAGAAGCACCCGAGAGCCCCTCTCCCAGTTCTTTGCCCTGCCATTTGCAAGCAGCCTGGCAGTGGCCAGGCTGGTCCGCTCTGCTCCACCACCACCGAGCCGCGACACGCTGCGGGGACGGCCGCTGACGGCGCGTACCGCGGACAGCGCCACGGAGCTGGGTGCTCTCCGGCTGGTGCGCCACTTTCCGCAGTTTGTTTCTAACACTGGCTTTGGGGCTCAGAGAGCAGAGGAAAATCCTTTTCTGTTTGAGTCGCAGAATCATAGACTGGCCTGTGGTGGAAGGCAGGATCATCTCATTCAACGCCCAGCCACAGGCGGGGACACCTTCCACTTGTCAAGGTTGCCTCAAGCTCTATCCAACCTGTCCTTGAACACTTCCAGAAATGGGACATTGTCAACTTCCCTGGGCAACCAGGGCCTCATCAAGCCTCACAGTAAAGAATTTTTTCCTAGTATACCCATACCATTGGTGTGGTATCATTTGCAAAAGATATTAGTAAAATAAAATATAAGCCTATCTGACTCCTAACCCAAAGATAAGATGGTGATGCTACCTCCTTCTTTGAGATTATTTTTTTTTTTTTACTTTTATAGTATCCTATTTTTGTGTGGCCTGATGGAAATAGTGAGTAGCTAGGTCTCCCCAGAAACGTTCAATACATCAAAAGTTTCCAGACTGACGCGATCCTTCAGTCATATTCCTTCTGGTTTAGTGAAAATGACATTTTCTGTTGTTGAGGTAACTTTAGCTCTATACTTTTCACAAGAACCAGTTCCTTGGAAAGGACTGGATTGAATGTAAATCAGTGTCCTGAAGCAGCCTGCAAATTTTCCAGACATCTAGTCTGACACTTTTAGGTTCCCAGGTGTCATCTCATGGGAAAAAAATAGCAATAAAGATGCCTGCAGTTTGTAAACAATGGCAAGAAGAACATCCTGACAGGAGACTGTAATGTGATCTTTTTCTCTTAGTTATTTACTTGCTGAAGAGTGAGGTTTTTTCCTCCAGTCCTTTCCATGACAGGAGGATCCTGCTCTGTGCACCACAAAAATATTCAATTCTTGCCTGAGCAAAGCAAGCAAAGAGAAGCCTTTGGGATTCCTGCCTTGGCAACCTCCCCTGGAAGTGGGATCTGCAGAGACACAGTCACATGTAGCAGAATTTGGAGCAGGAAATTCCCCCTGCCATTTCAACGTTGTGGCAGCACTGCATGTCCAGGTCTCTAAGTCCCAAAGATGACAGGACCCTTTTCAAACTGTGGTTACTGTAAGAAGTCCATCAATGATCTAGTCATAGCCAGGAAGAAAACCAGTCTGGACAGTGATGGGTTCATTCAACATATGGAAGGAAACCAAGTGTAGAGGCCTTCTCAGTGCTGGAGACAGTTGTGCGTGTGGCCTTGCTGTTTGTCAGGGGGATCCCAGAACTGGCTGTGCCACATAATTCTGCCTTCAGAAGGTATAGAAGGACAACATCCAGCTTGTGCCTTCAGGTGGAAGAAGTATGGATGCAAAGACACAGCCTGATATGTCACAAACCATGCTCATTACAGGTGTGTTGGACTAGACGGTCCTAAAGGGTACCTTTCAACCCAAACCACATTGGGATTCTATGACTCCGTGCTTCTGTGATTCTCTGATTCAATTAAATGTGCCTCTTTTCAAAGTCTTAACGAGTTTTTCTGAGTTACTGCACAAGCTACGCTTTCAGCTTGCAGCCACTATCTTTAACTAGCTTTAACAGACCAGGGATTTTGCTTACAAATATTTCAACATAAGGCTTTTCAGTTGTTATGAAATGAGTCAAATGTGACTAGATAGAGCCAGCTGTCATGCAAGCTTCTCCCCATGCTTTTGCCAGGCTGTTGCTGTGTGCGGTACCTATATACCACCATACAGCATCTTGGCTGTTACAGCTTTCTATAGCAAGGCTGAAGACACGAGCTGGCCCTGAATGTTTTGAGTCTTAAAGAGCTGTATTATAGAGCTCCAAATACAGCAGATGCAAAGCAATGGTCACAATAAAGAAGATATGTTGCACTGGTAAGTCAATGGCGTTACTAACAGCTCTGGGAAAAATTAGACCTTGCCCTTCTCTGTGTTATCTTTCTGTCCAAATCCCTAGGAAATCCTCATCATACAGACTCCCAGATAATATTTTAGAGCAAACAATTCAACACCATAAGTCTGGTAATGTTATAACTTTCCTGGTCCCAAATTCACAAATGGTGTGGTTTCAACACTGCAAGTCTGGTCACATTTGGAATGACAGATTCACAAATAGTGAGATTTATTGATTGCTGCAACAGAGTGAGGTTCAGAAACTGCCATTGATACATACACTGATATCAGAATACACAAACAATAGTATTACCAGAGAGTAAAACTTACCTGGTTGGTCTCTTTGTGGGAGAGGAGATGGGGACAGCCATCCCCAGGATACAAGTGGAGTCTCTTTTAAGCTCCCTTCCCTCTTCAGCTTTTATTTACGTTGTTGAGTGTGGGGAAAAGATAAAGTTTCAGCTGGTGTCATTTCATGTTTAGGTGGAGTTTGTGTGTCTTGAGTCACACACATAAAGCATGTGTGGATTTGACTCCATTAGTGTGGGCAAGGATGTAAAAGGTAATTTGTATTTTTGAGTTAATGAAAAAACATGGTCATTGGTTAGTCCTTTCCTTTGGCTTAATTCCCATAAGTTCCGTTCTTTAAACAGAGCATGACTGCAACACCTCCATGCCTCTCCATCCTTTGTCTCATTCCTTTCTCAGGGAAGTACAACAAACTTCCTGTGTTCCTCTTCCAAAAGTTGCAGACAGTTTGTTTCTAGTGAACTATTGCCAACATAGACTTCTTCTTGAGCTTTGTCTTACAGTATTTTTTCCACAGAGTGTGAGTTTGGTTAAAGGAAACAAACATGCACATTTTCTGAGGTTAAAATTTTTACAGACCTGTCATTTGGGGAACTTCACAGACAAACATGTGGGGTGATTAGCAAAGAACAACCTCCTCTGCCCTAAACCCAGACTTTCTTTAATGGATTTTATTTTAAACAGTTTCTTCTTTGTTCTTTGTTCTTTATTCTCTGTTATTTTCTGAGATTGTAAACTCAGGTTCCATCTGTGCTAAAATCCACCCTTATAGATGCTTCACTTTTGAAAAAGAGATTGGTAGAAACAAAAATTGTGGTTTTAGGTGTCGCCAGTGGCCTCACCAAATGGTAAAACAGTGTAAAGACTGGTGCACCAAGTCTGTAACCCAGTCATAGAAGGGCATCAAATTTGTCAGGCATAATTTTGCTTTTATTGACTATTATCAATCACCTATTTGTTTTTCAGGTGTATAATTTCCAAGAGAATCTGCTCTAAGATCTGGCTGGCACAAAGGTGAGATTGACTGGTATGTAGTTCCTAGGGTCTTCTGCTTTCTCCTTGTTAAAAATGGGGCTATATTTCCTTTTTCCAGTCATTGGGGAATTCACCTGAGTGTCACAATTTTTCAAAAATGATGAATTGAATAGTGGCTTAGCAACTTATCTGCCTGCTCTCTCGGGACACACAGATGAATCTCATCCGGTCCCATGGACTTGTGCACCTTCAGGATCCTTAGATGGTCTCAAATGTGATCCTCTCCAACAGTGGGTTTAGGATCTTCATTCTCCCAGTCCCTGGTTTGCCTTGGTGGGCCTGGGTGGTGTGGCTGGAGCACTTGCCATTGAAGACTGAGGCATGGAGGTCATTGCAAACCTCAGCCTTCTCTTTGTCCAAGGCAGCCAGATCTCCTGTTTCCTTACTGAGAGACGCCACATTATCTCTAATTTTTCTCTTGCTTGCAATATATTCCTAGAAGCCCATCCTGTTTTCCTTGACATCCCTGGCCAGACTCAGTCCTAAGTAGGCCGTCCTAACTTCCTTGTCCCTAACTTCCCACACAATTTCACTGCAGTCCTCTCTGGACACTTTTCCTTGTTTCCACTTCCTGAAGGCTTCTTTTTTCTCTCCGAGTTTGCACAGCAGCTCCATATCCTTGGAGGTCTCCCGGTACTTTTTTGCAATTTCCTCATTTTTGGGATAAATTGCTACGAAGCTTGGGGGAGGGTATCCTTTAAATTCAACCACATTCTTGGGCCTCTCTGCCTCCAGGGTCCTGCCCTAGGGGATGCTAACCAGCAGATCCTTGAAGAGGCTCTCCTGAAGTCCAGGACAGAGAGCTCACTGCGAGCTCCCCTTTCTGCCCTGAGGATAGTTTAGGTAAATTCAGGACTTCAAGTTCCAGAGGTGTAGTGGAGCAGTTTTCATCAGCATAGAACAAACCCCCTTGCTTCCCTCACTTGCCACATCCCAATGAACCGCTGAAGGCTGCTGAAACTTTTATAGCAGATTCCTACTAGATCCTGAAAACCAGAACTACACTTCATACACTCCACTCGTGTGGAGTGGGCCAAATCCCCTGCTGGGGTGAACCAGAGGCAATACTTTACATTACACTACATTTACATTAATCTCTAGGAGTTTTCTCCAGCAGAAGATGTGGCCTTTAGCCTTGGCACCTTTTAGAATACACATATTCAAGAAAATAAAACAACAGCAACAGGGAAGTGCATGTAGACTTGCAGATTTCAAATCTTTTCTTACCCCAAACAGAGCACAAAGGGAAAGATAAATGGTAATTTGTTGCAAGCAGGGAACAGTTGATAAATGTGTAGGGTTCATGATCTAGTGTAAGAGATTTTCTTTTGCTTTGCCTGGGGAAAATAAAATAAAATAGATCCAGCTAACAGCTCAGCTGTTTTCCTCTACACCCACCTGCCCTCACTTGATTGCATCATGAAAAGATTGGCTTACAGGGGGGAAATTGCTCATTCCCGAATTCAGCTTCCTCACAGGAGAGTAGGTTGAAGATGCTGTTGTTGTTTCCTTTTCTTCCCCTCTGAAGTGACTCCTTCTGGTGTGTCAGCTTGGTGCCGCTCTTTTTTGTGTATGTGGGATTTCATCTCCCTGCTCTGTGCTCCCTGTTGGATATCTCTAATGAGATATTTGGACTTGGTTTCAGTTGACTCTGGTGACCCCCAGGCTCAAAGGTCTGAAGAAAAAATCTCAGACAGATGAATCTTTTAGAATATTTTAATTTTTCTTTCCCCTGCCCTCCTTGTTTTGTTCAGGCCTTTTTTTTTTTTTTTTTTTTTTTTTTTTGTGGATTTTGGGAGGGTTTGTCTTTGCCGTTGTTTTGAGGGAAAAAAGATTAGGAAAAAGGACAAAAAGAAAATAAGCTTTCAAATGAAATTGAAAACTTAACTGAAGTCTTAAAGAATTTAAGGGATTGCTTATTTTAGAAATCAGAATTGGAGTTTTACCTTAATCACTGGAATACCATAATGAAATTTCTTTCCAGTACACGTTTTATACTGCTTTTCTTTCTCATTCTTCCCTTTTTAAGCCACAAGAGGTTTCTTTTTGGAGAAGGATCTAGGGAAGTTAATGGCACCCATCCTCTTCAAGGAGTGGTGGGATGTTCCCCCCTCCCCATTCCCCTGTTCCTTTGGTTCCAGACCTGTTAGAGAGTTTCTGTAAGTCAATACTGACTAATGTCAGTCTGGTTTGTCCTTGAGCATAGTATATTGGGGAGTGAATAGAGTCCTCATCCTAGTCCCCAGCTGACAATGAGCCCATCCTGGAAGAGGAGGTGATAATTAGCTGCTCTGCTGGCATCCTTAGAAGAAGAAGAAGTAGGGATTGATTGGGCTCTGTAGCCCAAATTGCCTACTTGCCTCTAAAAGAAAGATCTGGGCATTGTTTCAGAATAATGTAAGAGGCTGGTGCTGCTCCCATTCAGGCAGTGAAGTGAGATAGATCTTGTGTGGTGCAAGCAAGCAGTGGTCCATTGAAGAGAAATTCAATAGGTGATCTTGCGTGGTACAAAGGTTTGTTTCAGCTCATGAATTATGCACGAGGCTCACTCATTTTGATCACCATTTCATGCTCCCTCTCGGCATGGCTCAGCCAGCCATGTCAGGGGGCAAGGACGCGCCAATGTGACAGTGTACAGCTTTGTGTGACCCCAGCAAGCCCCAGCCCCAGCCCAGGGGTACTGCCTCTGCCAGCCTCCTGCCTTGCCAGCAACTCCCTCCCCACCGCCACCTGCATGGGGTGCAAATATATTTCAGAGAGCACAGGATGAAATGACTGGTGCCAGTTTGGCACTTTCCATGAACAACAACATCACCACAAAATTTAAATATATAATAAACTGGTGTAGTGATCAAAGTGGTTTTTTTTTTTTTTTTTTTTTTTGGTTGTGTGGTTTTTTTTGGTTTTTTTTTTTGTTGTTGTTGTTGTTGTTTTTGTTTTGTTTTGTGGTTTTTTTTTTTGGTTTTTTTTGGGTTTTTTTTTTTGGTTTTTTTTTTGTTTTTTTGTTTTTTTTTCCTTACTAAAGTTCTACTTTTCTTCTTGTACCTAATCAAACTCTTAACTTTTACCCCCAAAATATTTGTAGGTAGTGTTTGTTTCCTGCCAGCTAGCAATCTTGGCTAGAATGACAATATTGCAGGAAAATAGTACAAACCACAATGGAACATCCAAAAGCTTGGCTTGCTTTAGCCTGTTTTCTGCACAGCAGGCCCTGCCTTTAATATCACATCTTAACAGAGAACAGTTTCTCTGGAAAAAGCAATAATCATGCAGTTTGCTCACTGTGCCTCTGTATAGTTGCAGGCTCTCAATGGGAAAGGAGGCAAATAATTTGGATTTCTATTTTAATTGGATGTAGCACTGAAAGAGAAACTGGTGAAACCTTCAGATGTGTTCATCTTATATTTGACTGTAGACCAACTTTCTTATGCTCAGAGACACCTCATGTTAAACTTCTCAAATGTACAGTATGGGAAAGGAGAGAAAACCAGATTTTCCCCTTAAGAATCTTTTGTGAAACCTAAAGGTGAAACTGGTAAGGCAGGAATGCCAACAAGGCAACTTACATGTCATGCAGGTAACAGAAAACATCTTGTCTTGTGCCAAATGGTCTCTCTGATAAGGTAGCTGAGGTGATTGCCTGTATTGTTGCTCCAGGTTGATGCTGATTTGGGCAGTGTAGGCTAAACCTTTCAGCCTCTTCCTAAAAATTAAACCCCTTGGTCTCTGGTACTGGACTGTGTCCTTCAGTGATCACCTAGGAAATCTTTCTCCACCCCAATCTTCTCTGCTGTATAAATGCCACTTCCATTCTGACAGCTCACTACCATGCCAGCAATTATATGCTTTCATGACTATTTGAACACAGTGAAGAAACAGAAATATTACAGAAAATCACCCTTGGGAACACAAAGCTGATCAGCACTGCTGGATGTTGTCTGCACCGTTTGTGCCATAAGTGGCAACTCATTGCCTCTGGCATCAGGACCATCTGGCTGTGGCTCCTGAGACCACAGAGGGCTGTAGACCCTCACAGGGACATCTGGAGATGGGAGGGGAACACCCATGGAGGCAGAGATATTGGGGAAAGAGTGAGACCAACAGATGTGGTTAAAGTAATTACTGTAAAAAATCCCAGATCCTTACTGTGTGCTAAAAATACTGACCCCTGCCTTATCATTCACTTTCTCCTTTTAAAGTGTAAACTTAGTGCTGTGTAAAGTGCCTGAGTAGTAGCTCTGGGGAGCTGAGGCCTATGTCGCTAGGACAGAGGGGAGAAACTGAACAAGCTTTCCTTTCCACAAACCTGCCAATGTTTGCAGCTTGCCCAGGAGCGACAGGGAGGAGAACCCCTTCCAAGTAAGGCAGCCAGGGGAATCCCACAGCTATTCTGGATCACACAATCACAGAATAGTTTGGATTGGAAGGGATCCTAAAGCTCATCTTGTTCCATCTCCTGCCATGGGCAGGGACACCTCCCTCTATCCAAGGATGCTCCAAGCCTCATCCAACTTGGCCTTGGACACTTCCAGGGATCCAGGGGCAGCCACAGCTTCTCTGGGCAACTTCTGCCAGGGCTTCCCAGAAGAATTCATTCTCAATATTCCATCTAACACTGCTCTGTGTCAGTGTGAAGCTATTTCCCCTTTTCCTGTCACTCCAGGCCTCCAAAGTCCCTCTCCTGTAATCCCTTTACATGTAGAAAGGTAGCAATAAAATTACTCTGAAGCCTTCTCTTTTTCAGACTGAATGATCTGAATTCTTTCAGCCTTTCCTCATAGGAGAATTGTTCTATTCCCCTAACCATCTTTGTGGATACACAGAGCCCTCAGTGTAGGTGAGCAGTTGAGCACAAGTTAAAGCACAAAATAGTTTAAGTGCAAGGTTAGCTGTTTTTCCAAGTCAGGAATAACAAGCTGGCTACATTTCACACCCCTGGTTCTGATGGGTGGCTGAGCAGTGTTGGCTGGAGCAGATCCTTCAGGGAGCTGTACAAGGATCCTTCCAGACCCTCATGATTTCACTGTACCCTGAGGACTCGTTTCAAACTGGCGTCACGTCCACTGGTGTGAAAACTGGTTACATTTGGGGGTGAGACATGAAGCTGGTGCACTTCTTTTTTCCAGCATGGCTTATCACTGGTTTATTAGGTCCAGCAGCAGCAAGAACTGGGCTGGATGGCAGCTCATGTTCTCCTGGAGATGGAGCATTATCATTCTGCTACCAGCTTCACTCCACCCAGCGTTGTCAGCATCAGCCACTGCCAGCCTCCCACACCCCTCTGCCTGTCTCAGGCTGTCTCTTTGAATCTCTCCTCGAGGCTGCCAGGTTTTCCTGCCGGCAGTGGCTGTGAAATGCTGGCTGCTCAGGCCTGAGTGAGAGCCCCATGCTGGGCACTGAGGGGCCACAGCCGTGGCCTTGGCTCCGGTGCTGGGGAGCGGCGGCACGCACCAGGGCTGGCACATGGTTCACGTGTTCGAATTCCCATGTTCTGTTCTTCCCTAGTTGTTTCATCAATGGCTGTTTCTAAGTAGACTCCCTGAGTTGTGTTCACAATGCACTTGCTAGTTTAAACCCTAGCGTGTTCACACCTCCAGCTGCTTACATGGGTTCTGCATTTTCGTGCTTTAGCTGTCCCTGGTCTGATTTTTGCTGACTGGAAGCTCGTATTTGTCTTGAATTTCCACGAGAACCACTGAGGAGTTGTATGAACCCCAGAACGCAGCAGCCACAGTGGATCACAGTGTCACAGTGTTGCTTTAATAATAACAAAATTAGGATAAAGTTTTGTTTCTTATCCAATACCATTTTTTGTAAAATGAAGTTATTTCTTACAGCTTGAATACATCCTGTGTTTTTCTGCTACCTTTTGTTTAATTTTTCTGCTTGAGATCAATTAATTTTTCCTTTAGATCTTGTGCTAAATTAAGCAGCTGTTTTGCTTTCTAATTTGGATACTGAGTGGAGGTTTTCAGAGCTGTGGGCAGCCTTGGCTTAGGACAGCACTTCGCCCTTTGGACATGAGGCACTGGATTTTAACGTTTCCATGTAACTAAAATAATAGTTTTAATAAGTTTTAATAGTTTTAATAAGTTTTAAGACTAAAATAATCGCCCTTTAATAAATTATGGAGAAGACTGAAAAATCAGTCATAATATGTTAAATCCACATCTTATAGAGAGGAATCACAGGATCATAGAATAATTTAGGCTGGCAGTGACCTTAAAAATCATCCCATTCCAACACCCTGCCATGGGCAGGGAGACCTTCCACAGACAGGGACATCTTCCACTAGATCAGGTTGCTCAGAGAATGTCTCTTATAATTGGATGGTATCATACATGGTGCAAATAACATCCAGCCCTGAAAATACTGGTGAACTCAGTTAAGATTTTATGATACCTGACCCCTGTGAACTTTATAGCTTGCAGTTCATGGGAATCTGGTATCTGAGGAGACTCATGTCTAGTACACGGAGCAGTGGCTCCTTGAATTCTGATGAGTAATCTGCTCATCTCCAGCCTACAAGTTTGTTTTAAGTAAAAGTAGAACTCTGGTTTTTTTTTGGTTTGTTTTTTTTTGGTTTTTTTTTTGATACTGGAATGTTTTGTATCAGTTGGCATGGAGACATTCCAGTGACTGAGAAAGGCAGATGTGTGTCTGTCAGGTTCATGATGCAGAGGGGGAGTGCCTGTACAGAAATGTATATGCTTGTTTGTGACACTTCAGGATCCTTATTCTGAATAATAAATTCTTTGGAACAAAATGGGAAAAGTTCACCAGACAATATTTACTTACCTCTTCCTGTTCTAAAATCATAAATTTCAAGTCCAAGCAGAATGATGGAGTTCATCTAAGTTGCCTTGCACAGAATGTGGAATTACTCAATATTTCCTACACCAAGCTCTGCTCTCAAAACCTTGACAAAACACCCAAAAGCATAGGAAAGATCTCCTCTGTCCTGGGCAAGGTATTCCAGTGGTTAATTACCTATACATGCTGTGGGTAGAAACTGACCTTTTTAAATAGTGAAAATGCTGTAAGAGTCGCATTTTTAACTGCACTTTCCCATTCATTTGTTATGGAGTCCTTTCAAGAAGAATTTAATGTTAATTTAGCCTTGTGTAAATTTAATGCTTGGGAAAAATAGAAAGTTAATGGCACTGATTTCTTCCAGGTGTACGACAGAAATGGATTTGCAACATTAACTATGCTGCTAGTGTGCAGTGTTTTAGAAATATGCTTCATTTACCATTGAAATGAATATTTTAGTGGCAGAGGTGAGAACAAAAGTATATCTGAGCAGGGCAGCACATAAAATAGAAGCTTTACACCATCATCTACTGTCAATGATTGCTGTTCCACACTGGGCACCCAAGGTGAGAGTCAGACACAATCATCATTAGGAAGAGAAGGGCTAAGAGCAATTTTTAAAAATATCTAGAATGAAATCTTTATACAAATAGTCAAAGATATTAAAAAAACCCCAAACCACAACAAACCACAGAAAAGCACATAACAAAATGAAAATCATAATCAAGAAAAGTATCTTAAATAACCAACAGTCCCCTTGCAAGCAGGAGAGTGAAGAATTCATAAATTATTAAAGTACCTTCTCTACTCTTTCTAAAGTAAAATGTTTAGCTTTTCTATCATCAGGTAGCTGTTTTTATTGTGTGTAAGAAATGAGTCTACACCACATCTCTGCCTTGACTACTGCACTTGAATGAGGTCTGACAGCCATGCTAATTGCACCTCAGAAACAAAGGATGTGACATTCAGACATGGCCACTCCTGTTTCTCCAGTCCAAATGAGCAACTACCTAATCAGAATTGGTTAGACTGTAAATTACTTTTAAAATCAGAGCCCTTTGCGTGTTCTTTATTACTTATCCTCTCCTGAAATTTCAAGTTGAAAAATCAGTTTATTTTGGAAACTACACAGGTGCCATATTAAGAAATGCACAGTCTGAGAAAAGCAGTTTACAAATCCATATGGTCTATTTGGATATTGAGTGAACCACTAATTATCCTGCAACATGTCTTACCAGCAGATGCCTAAGGAAAAAATGTAGGAAAAAACCTCATTCAGCTTCCCAAGGAACTTTTTTGAGCCAGACCTAGAATTGACTTTAGTTTGTTCAATAGCTATCAATGGACCTGTGAAAACACATAAATAGTTAAGATGATTTATCTGAAAATAGCTTTTTTTACACAGCTATTAATTAATATCTTTGGGTACTGATAGGAAAGCAGAAATCATTGAAACTGATTAAACATAACATCAAATCCTATGAAGAATAATTATTTTTGACTATTCAATAGGAGACACCAAATAATAAGACAAGACCAGCAAAGCAGCATAGTTGAAGGAAGCACACAAGACACACTGATGAATAGGACAAGAGATACCTCTTGGAGAAGGAAGCAGATATACAAAATCTCTTGGAGAATGTGTACAACAGAGCTGGTGGTGGCCAAGAACATAAAAGATTTCTTTGAAGACAAGGGTTTCTCGGAACTCATTTAGATAATGTGCTAAACCATAAAATTACCTCCAGCTTTGATATATATTTCACTAGGAGAGCAGGAAAATGTTCCAGTAAAAATCATTCAAGATACCTTTGAAACAGCCATGTCAGTCTATAATTGTGTCAAAGCTGTTAATTCTTGAGTGAAATGGATTGAAGCCTTTCATCTTCCAAAGGCTGGTGCTGTTGGTGAGACCACAGCTGTGTCTACCCTAATCCACCATGGCACGCTGGGATGTGACAGGTGTGAGGTGTGATCATACCTTTGGCACTAACAGGACACCTTTGAAAAGGCAGCTAAGGATTCAAAGTCCAAATTAAACTTCTATGACGTGAGTCACTAAAAACTTACCAACGTTTTATTGCCAGTGAAGTTCTGCAGGGATATGTTCGGTATTGTAATGGCTTAAGTAATTAATTGAAGTATAAAAGAGTAGATCTGTCTGCTAAGATTGAAAATGATGTGAAGGTGAAGAGAAATCAAGGATGCAAGCCCCCCTGAGGTTTAGAATTCAAGCTGATCTCATGAAAACTGATGAAACTGAGGAGAAAGGACACATTTCAGGCAAAAGAGTAGGGAACAGCTGTACAAAAAAAAAAAAAAAACAAAAAAAAACCAACAACAACAACAACAACAACAACAAAAAAAAAAAAAAAAAAAAAAAAAAAAAAAAAAAAAAAAAAAAAAAACCCCATAAAATTTCACAGAGAAGAATGACTGGTCCAACCCTGCAGAAAATATCTGTCCAAGCAAACAGCGATCTGAACAAATTGAACACCGTTATTGGTGATTAAAAAAAAAAAAGATATTACCTTACTGGGATGCGTAAATAGAAAAAATGAGGCTGTCTCATGAGCATTGTTGAAACTTTGAAACTTCAATAAATGGACAACTTTGCTCAGTTTTTATCCTTACAAATGGAGGAAGTTTGGAACCAAGTGGAGGCTGGAAGAAATTCAGGATAGGGTAACAAAAGTGGTCTGGGGCTTAGAGACTGGAACATCTGGGAAAATTTGAAACAACTGAAGTTATTTAATTTATAAAGTGACCAGGAATAGACATCATAACAATTTTCAAGCACAAAGTTATATTGTGTTAGGAGGAAGAAGTAAAGCAAAAACTGTTGTCCTTTTTTCCTAGGTGTAGGATGGGTAATAATGGGCTGAAATTGCAGCAGGATTTTTCATAGTCTAATAGCAGTAGGGGATTTATTATTGTATTATATTACCTAGGGATGTTGTGAAAGTCTTCAATAAGATGTTAGGAAAACATCTGCATGGATGACATAATAGATTCAGTTCTGCTTAAAGCATGGGAATGGCCTATACAGACTTTCTGTGATGCTCCTTTTTTAACTCTCAACCCTATAATTATAATGGAAATGGAAAATCAGGCATTCTACAACAGAGAGGAAGTTGACAATTTCAGTGAGTCATTAGATCAAAGATGGATATCCTACATCTTAGAAGCTGAATGTGATCCAGGACTTCTTGTATATTGCTTGTCACCCTACTATATTTTGGGAATGTGATGTGGTTATGGAAGAAAAATAATGCATACATTAATGGGAGAGTCAAGAACTGTGTCAGAAAATATTTAGATCCCACAAAGAAAAGGGTTTCCTTTAAAAATGCATATTCAAACTCTCTAGAGTTTATGAATGTTACTGAAGTATAATAGCTCAGTGAAACAACCCATTGCCAAATTCGTAATTGAACAAATAGCTGAAAAAGTAGCAATAGTGGCAATTAATCATAAAGGTGGTTTTGGGGTTTTTTTTGCATTTCTAGTTTTTTCAAGGGAAACAAGAGTTCCATAAGGTCAAATCTACAACAAAACTACTTTTGTTGGGGAGATGTAGCAAGACCATTTGTCAACATTGAGAATGCTCATTTTGGTTGAAACTAAATTACCTAGGGATCCAAAGAATGATGAATTTACAGATGGTTGATGTCAAGGCAAGTTGCCAGATTCTTTTCCCTGGCCTTTTCTACAGGAACAAAACAATGTGGATTTGATAACTCGAGCACCTTTTCTCTTCTTTTCTCAATACATCTAACAAATAACATGCAAATAAAATAACATATGGTCAATATAACTAAATAATCAGGGTATGTGATATATAACTCAGTATGTACACATTTCCTGTTATAAATGTTTTAATAGTAATTTTTAGAGATGGTATGTTTTGTCTATGTATGATTAATTATAAAATAATTATCCTCATCTCTGCAAATGGGAAACAATAATTAGGCCGTAAAATCTAAGCAAACACAGAAGCAGTTGCCATTTCTTTAAATTACAACTAAAAGTATTTACTGCAGTGGTAAAAGGGATTCTGAACCAGCCACTGCAGGTTGTCAAGGTAAACCAGCAATTATAACAGCAAATACAACTGAGTAAGAGGTATACCAACATCCTAACCCTTCATGTTTCTATTTTTAGTGGATTTTGCATTGACATAACAAAATAATTGCAATTATATTATAAAATTTATTTACAAAAAAGAAAGAAAAAAAAGAAAAAAAAGAAAAAAAAGGAAAAAGGAAAAAGAAAAAAGAAAAAAGTTCTTTATGTCCCCTTCATGATTGTGTAGAAAAAAACAGTCAGTGAATGAACACTGCGTCTGCCTGCTGAGGGACTACCCAGGACTAATTTTTTCTGATTACATGCTTACCCTGTATTTCTCCATGTCTTTACATATCAGCAATGAATTATAAAATGGTTTGGGTTTGAAGGTATCTTAAATATAATCTTGTTCCACCTCCTGTCATGGGCAGGGACACCTTCAACTATCCCAGGTTGCTCCAAGCCCTTTCCAGCCTGGCCTTGCCCAGGGATAGGGCAGCCACAGCTGCTCTGGGCAGGTGCCAGGACCTCCGCACCTTCTGAATAATAAGCTTCTTCCTGACATGCTCTGTAAGAAAATATCCCCCAGCCTGGAAATATTTCTGACTTTGTCTGTCTTCTTCTGTCTTACTGACATTGATGAAAATCTTGAAATTGGAACAGAAATACAATGGTTACAAGTGTAACACTCACACGTGAGAGCATTGACACAACTAATTAGCTCTCACTGAGAAACTTACGGTCTTTTCCATTCACAAGACATTCCTGAAACCCTTGAGTTGGGCCATAGAATTACCTGGGTTGCCTTGAATCTAAACTGTTTCTTTTCTCACCTAGGTCACAAAAGTCTGTGAAATCATCCTTATGTGAAATCATCCACATTGACAGGGCTCACTACATAACAAGAACACCTAAAAATTGCTAGAATGTGAATTATAGCATACAGACACTCAAAATGTCCTGTTATAAGTCAGTCCATTCCAGCCACTGGTATTTCTGGATAATGCCTTCAAGTGCAATATTCTAGAAAGATTTTGGGGAGCTAAATCCTTTTTTTTTTTTTTACAATGTCTGTTTTCTGTCTTGTATACTGGACATATGTGAGTACAGGTATGTATGTCTGTGTCTTTTTCACTAGAGGCAAGAGCTTTTACTGTTGTGGGTAAGAAGGCTTGTGTTCCAAAGATAATTTTAATATTTAAATCCAATTTCCACTGTGAGGAAAATCTACTGCTTCCAGGTACAGAATCTGATGAGAGACCTTTTCATGAAACCAAGTGCATGTTTCCTACAAAGTTTCATCCTCTCTCCTTTCTTATACTAGCTTAAGGAAAAAACCCACAAAACAAATACAATAATAACAACAAAAAAAACCCCAAACCAAAATAAAGAAAATCTCTTCACACCCAGAAAGGAACCTCACAAGGTGCGAGTGAAGATATTTATGGACAGTCAACCTCTCTAATGACAAGCACATTTCATACACTGTGTTTATAAACTATTTTGAATTTGGCCAAGCCAATCACCTAAAAAAACCCCTTTAATAACGAAAAATCAAATAAAACCTCCACAAAAAAATGCTAACTTCCTGGTGTTCCCTCTTCTCAGAGTTGTGTCAGGAATGTTGGGAGTTGTCTTTATTAGGTTTGCTTCAAGTCTCTAAGATATCCAGGGGATCCCTCTATTAACTCATTTTCCATCTTCCTCAGTGCAACCAACAAATTACTTTCAGGAAGAAGGTGGATAGAGGATGAGGTGTGTGTTATGAAAGTGACTATTTTTTACCATGTCCTTACTTTGAACAAAAGCGGTTGGAGCTGATTTTCATGAAAAGTATCAAGTCCAGCACAGGGATCCGTTTTACTCACGACAGCAATTATCCAAGACCTTCAGAATTAGCTCTGCTCTCATTTTTTCATATTTGGTCTCATCTTACAGCTGGTCTCTTTCCAGTTTCTCCTATTGATCTTGCTAGCACTTGAAACTTATTACAGCTAGTAGCAAAATATCTGTTCTTATTCCCTAGAACATCACAGCCTGTTTCTGTGGGCAAGCCTTTGTTATCCTTCTTTTGCTCCCAGACATGCAGTACTCTGAAAATACCACTTCTGCCTTCAAAACCAAACCCAGGTGTCTTTATTGAACCCACTTGACCACACTCCTTTTCACTTCTAATTTTAATTGAAAAAGCGGTGTCTCAGTGTTCTGAAACCACAATGCAGTTTTTCTCCTAACCTTATGACTGAACATTTCTTGCTGTTCCCCTGCTCTGAAAGCCCAGTGTCAAGATGACCCAGTAAAGGCCCTGTGATAATGTGGTTCAGATGATATTCCACAGTGAATGGGTGGATATGAACTTTTGAGTGGGAGGCGTGTAGCCTACATAGGCACAGAACAGCACAGAAAACCAAGCTCTGCTGCTTAGTTCTCCCTTCTCCAGTTTTAATGCCTTGCCCTCAAACCTCAGCCCTCTTATCTGCTTTTACAGCTTCTCACATTGCCCCTGTCAGTTCCACTGAATAAATGATGTCATCCTTGTCTGCTTGAATGTTTACTTCTTTCTGCACTGCCTTTGGCACACAATACTCTTCCCAAAACTAATCCATCCTGAAAGCCATTTTTCTTTTCCTTCCCATCTACCCTCGAGGCCTGCAGTAAAATGGCAACTGCAAGTGGCTAAGCAGATGCTAACAATGTAAAAGCTTCTCTTAAAGTGTCTGCCTCCTGAAGCCAGCTCTGTAACCTCAAAGGGAGCACCTCAATTCCCAGTGCAGGCAGGGGAAGACCTGGGAAACTCGAGGCTGGTCTGACTACAAAGGGCAAACAGGAGAGATGGTTAGTGTTAGCTGCTAAACAGGCAGCTTTCAAACCTGCACAGGGCTGGTGAGCGCGGCTGAGAAAACTCCACAGACTTTGTGCCTTGGTTACCTCAGCCAGAGCTTCAGGGGCACACCGCCCACCATGCCCCGGTCAAAGCCTGCCGCCCTGGTGGAGAGAGGCCAAGGAGACAGTTTTCCTGCACCAGGGAAGGGGGTGGTGGCAGCAGCTGTGGCTGATGCCGTGTGTCTGTGGCCCAGCTCGCTGGCTGGGCCCTTCCACCCGCAGAGAGGAGTGACAGACCCGCGCAAGGGGTGCTTGATGTGTCGGAGAACATCCAAACCTTTGCCGTGCTTTGGAAGCAAAAGAAGCAGGAAAAACTTCCTTTGGCAGCCGTCTGCTCCAACAGGCGTGGAATAAAACCATCACCCTCAAACAAACCCACTAGGAGAAACCAGGGAGGGAAAGACTTTACCTGTGAAAGTGAGTGGAGCCTGACCAGGTGGGGAGGATGTGCTGAAATCCAGTGTTGCAAACCTGGGAGCTGCAAAAACAGAAGAAACCCATTAGATATTTGGGGTGAGGTGTTGGCTTGGAAGGATGCACCTTGACTGAGGCCACAGAACTGCTCTAGTTTTCTTCAGGTTTATATAATTTGTCTTTTGAAGGAACGGAGAAGGTAAACAAGGTTTCTAGCTCCCATTTCCTCAGTTTTTCTGCTCTAACATGCAACTGCTTATTATTTGTGAGTTTCCTACTGCTCTTTGTATTGTGTATTTATACATTATCCAGTATAATGAGAGTGTCACTAAGTGTTTTGGGAAGGATTAATACAAATTATATGAATAATAACATGAGAAATGGAAAAACTATGAATCTGAAGCAAAAAACCCTCTTTCTGTCCTGAATACTTGTTCCTTCTTTATGAGCTCTGATGTACCATGTACTCTGATGATTCTGTGCAAAGTTCTCAGTGTGGTCTTCATTTGACACAGCATAATCTGAAAAAAAAATTAAAAAGCATTTTTATCTTCTTACTTACATATACCAAAAAGACACCAAGTGAGCCATTCAAATAAAGTGTACTACTTACCCTTAATTGAATTTACTGGTTTCAATATAATTGCAGATTCAGCACCACTATTTAATTTCAGGATTTAATGAATATTGTCAGATCTCCTGAAGGGATACACATGAGGCTGATGAACTGGCTCCTGGTTCACTTGTGCTGTGTACTCTCAAATTTCATTTAACTAAAGAAAGGTTTCTTCCTTTGACCCATATGACATATCACTGAACATCTTTGTGTGTTGCACCTGTAGGAAAAATATCCTCTGTGCAGGCAGCCCCTTACACCTTCAGGGTCATTGCCAGCCTCTTATTCTTCCTTGAAGCTTCTGTTCATCATCACAGAAGCAGAAAAAAACAAGTTCTGCAGGGATTCAGTTAGTGCACTGTCTCCAGGTGTATGTGCATGATTGGGATGTCATCCAGGCCTGCTGGGCTCGGGGTGGCAATACCACACAGCCCCTGTTCCCACTGGAGACAGTGCATGATTTATCAGTGCAATCATTCACAGTCTCCCTGCTCCCCCCCTCCCACATTAGTGCCCTGTGCTGATTCATAGCCTCACTTTTGGGGGGTGATAAGGGCACCTGATGTATGGCAATGCACAGTGATGCTGCACAGGACAGGTGTGGATGTGCTGCTGGATGAGAGAATAAAGGTAGTTAACAAAGACTAATGAGAAAATATTTTTGAGCTATATCATGAAGACAATCCCCATTTTTTTAAAGGACATATTGTTATCAATTTAGACATCAAATAGATGTTTGTAAAAAACTTATTGGAATTCTGGTGATAATTGAAGCTTGAGTCACTATCATCTCTATGACCAACTAAACCAGCCAGTGTCTTAGAAAACAGCCATGAATTTTTCTTTTTCCTTTCCTTTGAAACCATAAGCATCCCTAATTTTTCCTTCAAAAAACAAGAAAAAATAGAAATATTATCAAAGACCATAAATTATTTCTCTGAGAGTAATAAGGGTTTTTTTTCTATAAAAATGGTCTTAAGAATCTAACCTGCTTATAGAAATGGATGATAAGAACCTAATGTGAGAAAGTTAGGATTAACTATAGCAAACAAATTACTTTTTTAAAGTAAGTTGAGCACAAATTATGGTATGGAATGAGGGAGCAACCAATTGCTCTTCCTTTGCATCATGTTATTACACCAATACTAAAGAGAACTGGTTTAAACAAGAAACTTGTAAAAGAGATAAAAAGGAGGGGAATAAATATTGATAAGAGTGGATGTGTGAAATAAATATAAGCAAGAGGTAAGGATAAAAAAAGAGTTTTGGAGAACAATGAAACAGTAGAAAGGTATACATATCTCATGCTGCTTCTAAGACCAATTAAGTCTTACAGATAAATTGAGAGACTATATGACTAAATCTGCTTGTAAGTTGTAAATGTATGTTCATTGAACAAAACCTCCAAGGCAGTGCCAACCTAAATACCCCTTGGTGTGGAGATATTAGTTTAGATCACAACAATACAACCAGACTGCATGATTCTGTCCCTTAGGTGAAGTAATTAAATACATAATTACACCGTTTCTGATTTCAGAGCTGGCTCTCTTGATGCATACATAGCCTGCAGTCATTTCACCAGGCTCTTTATGCAGATAACTAGATCATGTTGGACATATCTGCTGTCCATTTCACTGGGATTACTTGGAACTGATTGAAAATGAGAATCTGTTAATGAAGAGTTCAGAAATTTAGCAGAGCTGGCTACCATAGTTAGCCTTTACTATAATGATAAAAGAGGTTAAAAAATATCTGTGAGAGCTCTGTGCAAAACAGGATTTATTTACCCTTCAGTCAGCCTACAAAAACAAGGAGTTTGTGTAGAGCAAGCACAATTTTGCTGTGTGGCTTCCATTTCATCACACACTCCTAGTTACTCAACAAATTGAACCAGCTACAAAGTAATTTAGAAATAAAGATCATTAATGTTAGCTGCTGCTTTTAATGGGTTAATGTCGGTGGGTTAAAAAACATCTGCAGTAACTACTGGTCATAGCTCATGTTCATAGAATATCCTGAGTTGAAAAGAACTCACAGGGATAATGTCCAGCTCCTGGCTGTGCACAGACACCCCAACAATCCCACCCTGTGCATCCCTGGGAGCGCTGCCCAAATGCTCCTGGAGCTCTGGCAGCCTCAGGGCCATGCCCATTCCCTGGGGAGCCTGTCCCTCCAATTGCCCTCATGAGGAAACTGCAGACTGTGATGAGGCTTTTCCTCACTCTCCTCTTCTCCAGGCTGAATTGCTGCTTTTGTTAAAGAGCATGCCCATTTTACCTCCAATTATTTTTCAAATGGAATATATTTCAGAATCCCAGGAAATCTGAATGTGTGAGGAAAATCAGCAAGCTTCTATACTGAGCAGAACCTTGTTCTTATCTAAAACATCTTGCTCCTGTTTTAATCATAGACGTGCAATCCAGTACTGCCAGCAGTAGTGTGCTGGATGCTATCATTTCACCTTCTGGGAAGCACAAGACAGATGTGTTTTCTGAAGCACTATCTCAGATCAATCTTAGGCACTTTTGCAGAGATTTTTAAATAATTTTTTTGGATGAAAGGAGTGCTGATTGTTTCTTTCTCTCATCGTTAGCTGTCAGTCTGTAATGATCAGAGCTGAAGGCACTTCCCTGCCAGGGAATTTGTTTAAATTTAAAATTAAATTTTAGTGATGATGTTGAGATCCAAATCTGATGCTCTTGAACTGTCACTCCATCATTCAAGTATAAGTTCCCTTTGAACTATCTTTCTACAAACCATGTTTTAGTCGACAACCAACCCTGTGTATAACTACAAATAAGCAATTTTTCTTTTCTTGCATCAGGTATTTTCCCATAATTGCATACCCCTCTCTCATCAGTGGAAAGTCTTTCCTCAAGAAGATGGCTGCCTTGATGGATGTCCCTTGGAAGGATATTTGTATGGGTTTGCTAGCAGAGTGCTGTTAACCATTGTTTTCTCACAGAAACTGTTTTGAGTGTTGGGTTTAGTGTCTCTGACACTCATGATCTATCCCATAGAAGACATAAAAGTTTCATTTTGGGTAAAGTACACTGCAATTTCTTTACAGGAATCTCCCTATAGTAGGTTTTTCTGTTACCGAAGAAAAGGAATTGAACTGCACCCCCCCTCTCCCCACCTTGGGCTTGATTTTGTTTCTGAAAGTTGCTCTAAACTTTTCCAGTAATGTAATGGAATTAAGGACCCCAGACCCATTCAGGAACCTGGAATCTCAGCTGGTATATGATGTCACTGATATACAGTGACAACTCTCCTGGGACTCTTCACCCTCTGTATTTCTGCTGCTTCTGACCTGCTGCTGTCTCTCTTCTCCAGATTAGAATATAATGTCTCCCAGAAGCTCCACTGTCTCCTGTCACAGCACTGCCTCAGTGCTGTGTTGGATAACAGAATAATAAATAAATAAATCTCTTTTATTCAGAAGATCTGATGAGGTTTTTTTCATATTTTTTGTATCTCAGCTGACATAAATATAGTTTCTTTTATCATAACTCTTATTCTCCTATATATAAATATAGTTTCTCTTATCATAACTTGAGCATGAGAAGTCCCAGCTGTTTCTCTAAAGCCAGAAAGAGATGGCTTGGAGATAACAGACAGAAGCAGAAAATAGGAATAAACCCAGAAACCACCACAATGCGAAATGGTAGAGATGGAACTGCAAAGGAAGAGTTTATTTGGTCCTGTACTTCTAATGCTCTTCCAGTGCAGTTGCTTTTTATCCTCCTCTACCAAAGAATCATAAATTGCCATGTCACTGCATGAGAAACAACTCTATACTGCTTGCTTGACCTGGGGTCCCTTTCTCTGCTTTCACAACAGTCAGAGATTAATGCTGTGGTTGGTGGCTGGGTGCTGTGCGGTTGGCATCCAGCTGGGTGCTGCTCAGGAGTTTCCTCCCCCCCTCTCTCAATCCTTCTGATGTATTAAAATCTGTGTGTTTATTCCAAATCATCAGACTGTGTCATTTAACAGTGTTTGGCAAGTTTTATTTATTAGCTTTTTTCCAACAAAAGCCTGTAAGGCAACAGAAAAGTAAAGCGTAAAATACATTTGACTTAATTGGCAGCAGCAGACTGCATGCGTCAGAAGGAATTAACCTCCAATAAAGCAGGATGTGCAGGAAACACAATGTACTAGTTTGATATGGTCTTTCAAAACTGCCACTTCCTGAAACAGAGGCAGAAACACAGGTTGGCTGAGCCTGCAAAAGCCCTTTGGGTTGATGTGTGTGCAACAGTCCTCAGAGGTCCCACACATGCCTCTCTGGAAACCTAGTGAGATGGAATTCAGAATTCTCTAGCCATGTCAGGGATTTCATACACTTTTTCACCTTCAGTGTTTGAATCCAAGGCAGATGGAAAAACATTTATGCTTTACCTCCTGTGATTCAGTGTCCTCGCCCAGTTTATGATCTGAACATGAGAGCAGCAGGAGCAGACAGCTAACATTTCTGGGATCACCCTCATCAGTGAAGACATAAAGGGATGACTGATCCAAAACTGCATAGCTTACATCTTCAGAAACACACCCAGTGTGAACAAACATGTCTTGAGGACTATTTATAGAAAAGAATTTATTTCTTAGGGGTTTTGGATTTTTTTTTTAGTTAATGAGGGATGGACAGAAACTTATGACTACAGTAAAGGAGGACAAAGAAATCTGTGCCCTGGTTTAAAGATTCATTTTCACTTTGCTGTGTAAGTGACATGGACTCATTTTACATAGTTAAAAGAAATAACGAAAGAAGCTGACTTAGAGATGCCCTGTCATTGAAGTCTTGATAAGGATATTCTCTCATACAAGTTACACACCTCCAGCAAGGAATTCACAGCATTTTGGTAATGTTAGCAATCAGTCCTTCAATGTATGCAAGCACTACTCATGGTAAACTGAGGCCTGGGGCTAGGAATGCTTTGTGAGATTGTTTAAAACCGAAGTCTATTGATTCCCGTTTCCACTCAATAAAATAATTAAATTTCAGCTTGATCGATGGGACTAGGTGTTGGAACTGGAAGCCAGGTTCATTCTTGTAAGAGCAATTAATCATCTACTTAATTTAAAAGTGTTTAAATCATATTGATATCTGTGGGATTAAACCAAAGCTTAAACATACACTCTTCTTTATATTATGTTCTGAATTTCCATAAACATGATAATGGGATTTTCCAAATTATGAAGGCAGTGGTTCAGATCCCAGAGAAATTGTGCTTCTGCTTACCCTTTTTTTCATTAAGAAAAGCAAAATCTATCTTGGCTGATGGAATCTGGACCCTCAGGGTCACCATGGACATTCTGGAGATGACATCCTGGTGAAACACCATTTGAAAGCAAAGCAAAACAAAAAATCTTCTTGTGGTGTTCTGAAGGACTAAAACCTAACAACTGGCTCCCAGCCAAATTCTTCAATTTTTATTTCATTTAGACTTTTACAAAAATCACCAAGATACACATTTTGGGAAGTTTGGATCCAATGAGCTGCTTCACTAAAACCATGGGCTCTTTTTGGGGTATTTAGAAAACACAGAGGCATGTGTTGAACTTAAAAATGGAAGCATCTAATAGCACTGTACAATCTGGATGATATGGAGAGTGTTTCTCTTGCCTTCTCTAACAAATGGGATGTTGTAGTGGTTGTTCTTGGGCACAAAGTTCTTTCCGTCCCCATGGGAAAGTAAGATAACGAGACACCTCACAGATACAGGTGCTTGATCCTCAGTTTATTGGGGGCAGGTGTTCTATCTGTCCATGAGAATCATAGACTCATGGAATGGTTTGGGTTGGAAGAAACTGTACACATAATTTCATTCCAACCTCCCTGTCCTTGATAGTGACACCTTTCAGTAAGCCAGATGTTATGGGATCAACCTAAACATTATCTTATCTCTGCAGTAAATGAGACTGAGTCCATTTAATCAGAGAGGGCATCTCCTTGAGTTCTCATCTTTGCAGGCAGGCTTCTGTACAACTGCTGTCTTTACAGTCAGAACTTTGCTGTCATTTGCTGATCCCCAACCAGAATTTTGGGAAACTGCAACCACCAATAATTCAAGCAAAGACAGTTTTACTTCTGGCAGTAGCTATCTATTTATCTGCACTTTAAAGAGAGAGAATTGAGGCCTAATGGTCACTAACTATGCCCTGATGGTAGCCGTTTAATGAGGATAAATGAGGACTGCTGTGTCAGCTTAGACACTGGCAATAAAGTCCCAGTAAGCCAGCAGGCTGCCTCTTCCATATTCTGTCTCAAGATCCATTTTTATACTCTCTCCATGACCTAGATCTTTATATCCTCCAGCCTCTCCCTCCTTTCAGTGAATGCCCTTTGTGTTTCTGAATGCCTTTCTTCCCCTTCAAGTGGTGCTGATTTATTTTTTTCTGCTTCGAGAAAACTGAGCAGTGCCCTCCTTTGCCACTGGCTTCATTACAGCTCTGCCACATTATCGTTTTCTTCCTTGAGAGATCTCTGACTTTCCATCCCTTCTCTAATTGTGCTCTTGCCATGCTCTGAAAATGCTCACCACAGATGCTTTTCACGTGCTCTCTTCCTTGCCTTTACCTTGCAGAGATTTTCACAGGTCTTCCCTTTAAACTAATTTTGTGCTTGATGTGCTTGCTCTCTCAGAATACGCACAGGATGTCAGGCAAGGCAAGTAGAAGACACCAAGGGCTGTTAGGGTCCACACACAGTATTGTGGCATGCCAAATCAGGGAGAGGTGGTGGGAAATTTGCTCCCTTTGAATCAATGACAAAAAATTATATTAATTTGATTGGAGCCTTATTAGTCAACAATATTTTTGGGAGCATTTGAGAGTTACCGGATATGATAATGCATGGGAGTGGGATGGAGACAGGTAAGAAATTTTTCTGCCTTGTGAAAGATGCTCAGGGACACAAATTATACCTGTGATTTTTTCTGGAGCAAGTAACCCCAAAAAGCAGAGAGAGAATAAGGTCCCTGCTCTGTGCTTTCCATCACTGACTGGTGGATATCCACAAGGGGATAAATCCTGTGAGGAAAACAGGTGCCTTTCAAGCTGCATCTATTTTAAGCATTGCAGAAGAAAATCTGGGCTTCCTATATGCCTGACTCATACAGGACTGAGGCACTCCATGATTTTTAGGACAAGGAATTTTTTTTTCTGATTATTTTTGTAGCACAACAGAGTCATGAGAAGTAGATATTGATGCTTAATTTAACTTCCTGGTGCATAGAACACTCTTTCATCTTTTTGCCAAGGACTCTCCACTTCTTTTACCCTCTTCCTTCCACCACAGCTCTAATGAAACTGTAATGAGTTGGCTACTCGAGCTGCTGAACCGGTGTCCAAACACTTGAATCTTTAACAAAGGCCCATTTTCTCAATATGACACTTCTTAAAGGCAACAAACAACAGGAGTTTATGTTACATCCTTCTACTAGGAGCACTCCAAAACCACTTTGGGATGAATAGTTTCCACAAAGAAAATAAAAGCAGGTCTTTTGTGCCTGTAAACTGATTTAACACATATGAAACTGATAGCATTGCTCTGCAGAAGCTGAGAATGTGAACCAGTGGGCCTTACTCTGTGTTGCAAAGAAAGTTGAATAATGAAATGTCATAATGAAATGACTTACGTTTACACTAACATTTCGTCAAAGTCCTCCTACAACTCCTGTGGTGCTTTCACACCAGTTTTTCCTGCAGCTCCTGGTAAAAAAAAAAGCACAGACTGCTTGATATGCCACTCTTCATTGTAATTTCAATGCTTGCTATTAGCTCTTAACACCCTGCGTTAGTGCACCAATGACGTGGTTCATGAATTGTTCAAAAAAGGCCAAACATATATTTTTTGTGTTGACATCTATGCTTCTCTTTGCTTTCTAGAATTTGCCAGATGGTATGTGCTGAAGGGCTTTGAGTAGGGTCCTGTCACTGATCCCCTCAAGGTCACTGAAACGTTTTTTCTACTCAGTCAGTAACAGTAGCATTGTTCTAAAATTATGTGCATGGTTTGTGTTACAAAACACCAAATAATGCTGTCATGAGCTCACAGAGCTTGTACACAAGCTGCAGGCATCTTCACCAACCAAACCTCCCTTGACACAAAATAAATTCAGCATATGAGATAGCTTAGGAGCTTGGTGGGGAATGGAACCATGAGAATGAGTGGGGCAAAGGCTGAGGTTTTTCTTGTCTCAGAGGAGGACAAGTTTCTACCTTAGAAAGGCTTTTTATCCCAGGCCACACAAACATTCTCCTATCAAACTATCAAACGTGAATTAAGATCATACTTTGCTCCAAGGGGTAGCATTCATCTCATCCATACCTTGACGGTGGAGTATGAAATTCCCTCAAAAATTAAAACTCCTATAATATGGAGGATGATCAAAGAAAGTTTGAGCAGATCTTCACAACTTTTATGAGAAAAAGGATCCTTAGAAGAAAGAGATAATCAGACAATCAGATAACAACACTATTTCTCCATCACACCTGATGTTTTCATTATTTGCAATTATTTCAGGGCAGAGACTAATAGTGGAAGTATTCTAACTTGGACACTGAGACAAGATAACAATATCTCACAGAATGGGTAAGACTGGAGGACACATGGTCCAAATCCCTTCTCAAGCAGGATTCCCTAGAGCATTCTACTAAGGATTGTATCCAGGGAAGAAAACTCCAATATCACTAAACAAAAGGTGCCTAAAAATGTTGCACCCTGCCAGGTGTAACTTGTACACCGGTGAGCTTGTGAATTTCCCATACTTCATTTCTAAGACTTCCTAAGTTTTTTCTCAGAGATGCTGTAATCCACGGGAGCAGACTGAATTGGAGTGGTTACAGATGAAACAGTGAAAGAGGGATCCTAGAAAAAATGTGACCCTTGCACAGCAGTCTGGGGTGATCACCAGAGGATCCTCCCTGCACAGGAGAAGCCTGGTGAGGGGTGTGGTCTTCTGACACTACATGGTGCCAGCCTGGTTGAGAAAAAAGGACCCAGAGGCAAGAAAGCATGAACACCTCACAGATGAAGTACCTCATGCCCTCACCTCATCCAGTGACAGAAACCCAGCATCTTTGTTCTCCAGTGCCTCGCTCCCCCATGGCTGTGAGGTGACACCACCAAAGCACAGCAGAGTTGTGGTGGTGGGAGGTAAACCCCAAGAAAGAGCTGGCAGGAGGAGAGAAGAGTCCTGAAATACTGCAGCAGCAAACACAAATCTTGACAGTTCACAGATGCTTCCTAAGGAGCTTTACCACAGGCCTTTTACTAAACTGTGGTTAGAATTGGAGACCAGTAGCTTATACATCACAGATCCTGATAAAAAACTGAGCTAAAATGTCACACTTTTGCAAACTGTTGTCAAATGCTGGGGCTGTACATATCTTAAAAAGAGAGAGAGAGGAGAGAAAGAAAATAAGCTCCATTACATTTGAGATCTTTGGAGCAGATCTACTATAGTAACATGAAGCAACAGCTGTCAAAACAGCAGCCACAGGGGTTGTTTTTGCAGTTGGATGAGTTGGTTTTCTACCAAGGCAGTCCATCTCACAAAGCTTCAGAAGGGAAGAATGAGAGAGGACTCTAAGTCATTGGTCCTGCCTGGGCATCACTGACTTCTCCAGGAGGTGAGATTAAATTTCCACGAGGTTGCTGAGCCATTGATGAAGGTGATGAACTCTCTCTGAAGAGGAAAAAGATGAAATCTGGCATTGCTGTGGAGGATACTAGTGGATGTTGAGGCTGACTGCCTTCAATGGCAGCAAGACTGCTCTCAGCAGCAACTTGGAAAGGAAACTTAAACAAGCGGTGCCCTGTGCCATTGTCACAGCATGAGGCTCCACTGAACGGAAAATACCCCTTGGCCTACAGCCCTTCCTCTCTGATGCTCAGTGAGGAGAGAGTTGGCTCCCATCACCCCCTTGTCAACAGCCCAGCCCCTGGGACTGCCTTCCCTGCAGGGATCTGGAGAGGGATGCTCCATCTGCTTCTGGGGTGGAAATCCCACCTGGGTGGCAAGTTCTACTCTACTGGTGCCTGAGGACAAAATTTGGACCAGAAATGTTTCTGTCCATTTAGTGATAGGAACTGCACTAAAGAGTGAATCCCCCTTTCTGCTCATGGGGCCCACAGCACAGTCCATTTTTAACTTTTAAGGATATTCTGGGAAAAACTAAAAAAAACCCCTAAAAACAAACAAACAAAAAAAAAAAAAAAAACAAAAAACAAAACAAAAAACAAAAAACACAACAACAAAAAAACAACAAAAAAACCCAAAAAAAACCAAAAAAAAGAAAAAGAACAGAACCAAAGCTTGTTTTTCTCCATTACCATAAAGAGAGCTTGTGAATGCATGGCATTAGTATCTCAAAAGCTATTAAACTCCTTAGTGATGGGAAACAGATGGAAAATAAGACAAAAGAATTCACAACTCATGTTAGACTGAATTGAATTCCTTTAATTTCACACAATGAATAACATATGAATAGGATTAACTTTTTTTTTTCTTTTTTTTTTTAGTTAAGTGCTCTATACTGTGCTAACCTGATTTGGTAGCGAAAAGACTGAGCTTTGTTTTAGAAAAAAATGTTTAAAAACCAACATCTAAGATCATGAAGGAGCATGACATTAAAGCATGCCAGATGTATCTAAGCCTCAAAGAACATCAAGTCCATATCCATTTTTAAATGTACAAAAATGCTTCATGAATAAAAACTGTTACAAAAAGAACATTTCAAACAATGTACAAGTTTTTTCTTGCCTCTATATTCAATAAAATACAAATACATTTTTTTGCTCTAAAATATGTTTACATACAATCAAAGTAGAACATGCAAATTACACTTTAAAAAAGGCTTTTAAAAACCACTTATGAATACAAACTAAAAATTAGCCAGCACGACTTATAGAACAATCTTGTGCCCCATTTGTTTGATTTTTTAATTTTTTTTGAAATACAGTATATACATATTTAACACTTCATGTGCATTTATTATTTAAGAAATAGCTTAAAAAATAAAGAAAAAGAAAAGTAAAACAAACCAACATGGGATTGAACTGCTTTCCCATGTTGTCCAATTGGCAGCTCTTTTCATGTTTTCATATTTTTTTTCTTTTTCTTTTTTTTTTTCTATGTAGTGTTTTATGCAACCTAGGCAGGCATCTTAAAGAGATCTCCAATATGTGTCCTTTGTTGAAATGTGCTTCTAATTATCTCAGAACTGCTGCACCCCAGTTTTTGGATGATACGGAAAGAAGAGGCATTATAAGGGCAAGATTTTTATTTATTTTTTCAATTCAGAAAACCATCTTGGTTTTGTTTTTTAGATTTTTTTTTCCCTTTTTTTTTTTTTTTTTTTTTTTTTTTTTTTTTTTTTTTTTTAATTTTTGTTGGTTGTTGTTCTGTTTTGTTTTGTTTCCCTTTTCCCTGTATCTTTTAGTTTTTCTTCAAACTCTTCAGGACATTCCTTAGATGTGCTTACATGCAGTCCTGAATCAGGGCCTGTGAAAATAAGAGTTAGAGAAATCGTTGTGTTTGGAACAGTGATTTCTGTTTATTTGGTGCATTATTGTAGTGCTCAGAAGCCCTTGTGATGAACCAGCTCCCCATTGCACCAGATGCTACCCTAATATTCACAATTAGAATATTCTATGTTCCACAACATTTCTGCCAAACGGGCCATGCTGTAGGATACTTGGGTAGCTGATGAATATTTTCACCTCTTTTTAATTTAATTTTTCCTTCTTTTTTTTTTTTTTTTAAGTTATCCAAAAACATGCAAGGTGCTTCACAGAAAATTTAATATTGAAGGGCTCAAGATACTGGCAGCATGAAGGTCTTGGAGACACAAGTGGTATTGTGGTTTTTTTTTTTGTTTGTTTTTTGTTTTTTTTTTTTTTTGTTTTTTTTTTCCTCTCTCCCTGAATATTTATCCCCATTTCTGGTTTTACACTGGATTGAGGAATAAAAGACCCACAGAGTGGATGCAAACCCGTGGCCTCATTTCATATGGCTCACAGCCACGTGATACTGTTTTGTATTTTTATTGAAGCATGCTCAGATATGTGCTAATCTGTGACACAGTGGAGGTGTTTGAAAGGTTTTTTTGGTCTTAGTAAGCAAAAGGGCTTTCACCCCAGTTTTATACAGTATTTGGAAATGTGTGGAGAGAATCTCAAGAGTTCCTCAGTAAATCTTCCTTGTGTTAAGGGTAAAAAATCAAAAAGCTCATTACTGGAATATTGTTGGGTAATAAACGGCAGGAGTGGGATTTTAGCCTTAAGCCCTAAAACTAAATCCTTTATGATCTGCATGTAGTACATCGCCTTAAAATATTATTATGTCAGCAACTTGCTTATCATCTTTATAGACTATGCAACATGCAGAACACAAATTCTGAGTGCCATCTAACAGTATTTTCAGTCTGCTTTTTATGGCACTAACAAGCTACTCTTCCTGTCAGCCCAGGACCAGCTGCATGAGGGTGTTGTGTGGACAAACAGCCAAAGCTGTACCACAGCACCATGCTCCACCCGGCAGCACCTTCTTGCCATGAAAACAAATCTTGAACTTCTGGGTAGAGCCCATCCCGTACTGAGAGCTTTTAGCTACCAAGTCCTGAACTTAGTTTCTCTGGGACAAATAGGACCTCTTCATGGTTTTGCTCAGTGAAGGGTCTGTGGGGTGTTCCCTCCAAGTGGATACTCTCCTTAAACACTGTGCCTCTAGCAGCTTTTTGGATAGCACTTTTTGGAAGGATAAGAGCATTCTTTTCCCAAAGCTCAAGAGCATGAGAGGCAGTAGCCACTCAATTATTCTTCCCTGGGGCAGTTTTATCCCAGTGTGTCCAGAAAGGTCCAGCCCAAATCCAGCCCTTATGGGCATTCTGACCCTCTTGAAGCCATGATGGGCATTTGATGACAGATTTTGTTGTCTTCAGACTTTTTTTCATTCATTACACACCGAAATGTCCTTCAGTGCTAGGAAAGACATCACTGGAGATAAAAGTAAGGATAAGTTGTTGTCTGGCTTAATTTCAGCTACCTGGAATACCAATTATGTTACAATTTTTTTCTGTCATTTTAAGTGACTGTCACCTACTTTCAAGCCCACAGGAGAATGGAAAAAAAGATTTATAAATTAACTAAGCCTCAATCCAATGCTTTTTAAGGAAGAAGAGAGGAGTTCAATGAGGTTTAGAGTTTTTTTCTGCAGGCCTACAACTTCAGTCAATAACACTGTGCTAATTCAAGAGAGCTGAAAAGCAAAATTGGTTTTAACAGAACGAGCAACCACCCAATTTGTTTCTAAGCTGCATTAATTGGAAAAAAAGCACAAATAGGTATGATGAATGATGCAAAACAAATTGGAAACAAAATTCTGCGATCCCTCTTATCAGTTTTAAGGAGTTAGGACCTCAAAATTTGTTCCAGTCTTAAAAAAAAAATAAAAATACATCCCCTCTTCCAGCTCCCCGACGCAATCCTATCCCCATATGCGTTCAGTTTTAATAAGCTAAGGTGCTATCACAGAAGAAAAATCAGTCTCTAAAAAACAACGAGTTGTATGTTTACAGTGTTCCTCTAACACCATAGTCTTGATATGATTTTTGTAAATAAATAACAGAATAGAAACACAATATTTTTTGTGGGGACTTTTTGTTGGGTTTGTTGTTGTTTTGTTTTTTTTTTGGTGGGGTTTTCTTGTGGTTCTTTTTTTTCTTTTTTCTCTTTTTTTTTTTTTTTTTAGTGTCGTGCTATATGAAGCTTCCTTGGCAATAAACCAATTCAAAATTTCTTGAGAAAGGGAATAACATTTGGCTTGTGAACCATTAAGTAATTCCAATCCTGCCTCCCTTGGTGGAATCTTCCCTCTCTGTTCCCATTTTATTATCCATCTTGCCATGCTAGGTGTTGAGTGCACCGCAGGATTTAAAAAGAAAGGAAATAAAGTTGAAATTACCTATTTCAAATTTCAACAATCAACTTTCTTTTTAAAAAGCATAGACACTGCAATGGAACAGCTTTTTGTTCAGTCTTTGTTTTAGCTAAACATTTTAATTGGGCTGTGGAAATGGAGCTTGGGTATTTTACCCAAGTTTAATCAATGGTGAACAGACAACTCGAATGAGTAATGTACAATTTGAACTGACCATTTAAAGAGACGATTTGTCACACACAGTTTGCATCCATGCAGACTGAGAGCTTTATAATTACATTATGTACAAAAAAATTTATTTTTTAGTTTATTAAGGCAACCACAACTTGGAGAACATGTCCAAAGTGGCATTAATACAATTGCAGTGGTGATACCCTTTGAACATTTTTATTTCTGTTTTCAGATAAGAACACTTACTCCTTTTCTTTTCTTTTTTTTTCAGAAATAATTGCCAAGAAAGGATCTATTATCCATAGGGTTTGTTCTATAGTTTTTTAAAACAATCTACTTTATCTATTTTCTTTAAAAGATAATATCAAGGCATTGCTATCCAATGCAAATTATTCATATTCTGGTTTTCCTGTTAATTTCACTGGGAACTGCAGATGGCAAAAACTTGGTAGGTTTGGGCCCTGTTTTTTATTCTATTTCTTTTTCTGTCCTATTTTTTTTCTTTTATCTTTTTTATATTCTTTTTTTGGTGATTTTTTTCCATGTTTACTATAACTATTCCCCAGAAGTGTCTTGCTGTTCTCTACTCATATGTACCGAGCATCAAAACAACTTGGCTGATGGATGACCCCTTTTTCACATGCCATTGCCAAGTTGCTTCATATAAACGTGCTATTGTAACTGAATATCTGTGTATACCTTATTTTAAATGCTGTGATATTCCATCATTTCTTGGGATAGCACTCAGAATGAGTGTGCACACGTGTAAGGCTCTAATTTTCTATTGCCTATATTGCAGCTAGTTGTAACTAGGCAAGTAAAAGAGAAAGAAATATATAGTTCTAGCAGGAGCCAGACATTTTGGCTTATGCTGTCCCAAAGCCTGGTAGGTATATAAAACTGGAAAAAAAAATCAAATAGGTAATAACCAATATCACAGTTGAGAAAATTACATTATCTTTTTTTCTTCTTTGTTTCTTTCTTTGTTTCTTTCTTTGTTTCTTTGTTTTTGTTTTTTTTTTTCTTTTTTACAGTGATTTATACCATGGTAAAGTTACTCTTAGTTTCACCTGGCCCACCAAACAGAATCAGAGTCGAGCATGCACCCTTAGTGACAATGTTCAGCTCTCTGCGAGGATGACTTCCCGCCTCTGGATACAGTATGAGAACAGCAATGCTGAGATTCAGATTAGTTTTGGAAACTCGGCAGAGTTCATGCTTTTTCCAACTTTGACATACATCCTCCTCCCCTGTATCCCCCACTTTTCCCTCGCCTTTCCCCCCTCTTTTCTTGGGGGTGTGGCTTGGGTCAAAGCGATGAAGAGGAAAGATGCGAGCCCCAGCTGGCACAGCTCTCTGCAATGAGTTCTGTCTGCTGAAGGGACAGGTCAGTCTGGTGCTGCCAAAGGGGTGAGGCGGACTGTGCACCTCCTGTCCCCCAGTCCTGGCGTGCTCCACTGTGGGCACCCAACATCTGACGAGGTGCACTGGCCTTAGGGAAGGCCTTCACTTTCACTCCCTCTGCCTTTCCGGTGCCGCTTCACTTTCACGTCCTCCTCTTCCTCCTGTGGGGACTTGTTTTTCCTTTTTCCAACCCGGGGAGCCCGGGGTAGAGGGAGAGGGAGTGGAGGGGGTGGAGGAGGCAGAGGAGGCGGCAGCGGTGGCGTCTCTCGAGCCATGTGTATGACAGCCTCGATGGTGGCCATGATTGTATCTTGAGTGGCTGCTTGCTCCAATATTAAAGGGTTGAGTGTTGGTCTCTGACCTCTTTTGCTCGGAAGGTCAACGCATTTTTCCAGAACGGGCATTTGGTCTCTGGAGTCTTCGTCAAAGGAAAGGGGTTGCTTCCGAGGACGCCCTCTCCTCTTCTTCACGAAGTTATTGCCTGTCTTTGATTGTCTCTGCAGCCGCTTGGCTTTCAGGATCTTGTTCACATGGTCCAGGTTCTTCTTTGTAGACAGGATCTTGGTGTAGTTGCACATCTTGCGCACCTCGCACTGGATTGCTTCAATTTCACGGCGCTTGAACCTTTTCTTCAGTGGTGAGCTGGCTGTTGGGAGACAAGGAGAGAAACAGGGATATGTCAAACAACATACAACTTCGATATAAGTAGTCTTCAGAGATTTCTCTCTGCCTGTTCCCTCTTCTAAAGCTTTTGCTACAGCAATGTTTAAGCATGGGTTTACTTCATTCTCATTTTTCAACCTTTAATATGAGAGAAGGAAGCTTAGCATAGCTGTTGCATTGGCCCAACTTAATTATTAAGCCTTCTGTTCCCCAAAGATATAATCCTGATATCTTCAATTCAGCCTTTGAAGCATGTTATTAATGCCAGTTAGTATGAAAAGTGTTTGTTGCTGAAACCAGTGGGCAGAGACAAGATGTGTGGGTCACTTCATTTGTGGCCAATTCATTACCCCTGCCTGGGTTTCTGTACTATCATCTCTTCAGACACTAGCTGAAACTACTCAGTCATATAATTGACTTTAATGGCCCCCAAAGTAAGCTTACTCCTGGTTCAGATCACTTACTTTAGATCTGAATGAAGTCCAAAGTAGTTAAGTCTCTTGCCAAGGTCACGTTGTGAGTCATTGTCAGAGCTGGGAAGAGTACCCAGAATTTCTTGGCTCCTTGTCCTTTGCTTAGGACATGAGACCTTGCTTGTTTTGCCTAAATTGTCTCATTGTCCTTTCCTGAACATGGCATCTGTTCAGAGTTCAGGATTTGCACACAGATTAGAAGTAACTACCCCTTTGTGAGGGAAGCAGAATGTATTAATTCTGCTATTGCAATAACTGTTGCTCCCTTTCACTTCTAACATACCCATTCTGCGCTGCTGGGAAAGAAATGATGGAGCTCAGAATTTCTTTTCTGGTAAAGAATAAAACATCCCATTAAATTATCCTCAGCCCACATCTACTTGCAAACTTAATTTACACCTGACTGTCAAGCAGTCATTTGGGTTTGAAATCATTGAAGTTTCCCGAGCAGGCAAGATTTTGAGAAAGGTTCATTTGGGGGTTATCTGTGCCTTCATGGCTAACAGGCTAATCTTCTAGCAGTAGTTTAAATAAAGTTGCTATTGTAGCATTTTCTGTAGATAACCAGGAACTGTCAAGGTGTAGAATCTCCTCTTACTCCCTATGGGCTGTGACAGATTCAGCATATAAACCTCATTCACTGGCCTTCCCTCTTGGAAAACATAAATTATTGGCTCTTATACCACCATGTTGCTTGGATTCAGAGAAGAGCTTGCATAAACAAACCCAAGTTACAATGTAAGAAGTAGGAGTGAGTCATAAACAAAACACAGACATATGCTCTCTTATAAATAAAGACCTGGGATGGCCAACTTCCCAAAGTCTGGTTTTCATTAATTACAAAACAAAATACATTTTCCATATGTAACCCACTCCGCACACCAAAAAGAAAAAGAAAACCCTTTTGCAGTTTGTGGTTCACAAAGGACAAAAGAAAAGATGAATGCAGTCATTTGGGTACCAAAGGAAAAGAGAAAGGAAATGAAATATCCAAGTTACTCAAGAGAAGCTAATTAGTTGCACAAAATTCCTCCCAAGTAGGTCACCCCTAAAAACTGTGGATTCAAGATCCCTAAAGGCAAGTGGCAGCAAGCTATTTCCCAGAAATTTGATCAAAAAAGATTAGGTCCCTGTCACAGAAAATGATTATTCTCTTCTGTCCTCACTGGTGATTGACATACGTGGTCCCAATAACTTCAGCCCTAAGCATTCAAATCCTTTGAGTCTCTCCCATATGCTGAGAGTAGCTTCAAGTCAGAAGATCTAATAAAATGAAACATTTGGCACATTCTTCCAATTGACTGTCCACCTTTTGCCTTTTATTTCTATTGTCAGGGCACATTTTAAAGTCCTACATTTTTTTCTAAAATTCCAATATTTGAGGTGCTTTTTTTTCTGAAAGTAAAACTGAAATTTTTCAGTTGATGGTTGTCAATGGAAAATTTAGCAGAAGTACAGGAAAGCTTGCAAGGTATCACGATGATACCAGGAGATTTGGCTTTACTCTCAATTTTCTTTGGAAAGAAAGTAAGCCAAGGTACTGGGAAAAAACTCTGAAATAAAACATTAGACAATTACCTGCAAAGATTTTCTGTCTTTTCTGAGCTTTATCTGAGGCCAGTTGTTTCTGCAGATTGCTGTTACCGCCTGATGTGGTCAATGGAGACCTGGTCTATACAGCTGGTAGAGGATGACCTCAGCTTCTAAACTCTAAAATGGGAACCCAGCACAATTCGAGATGACCTCACACATTGTTTTGATGTCCTGATACTGGATAAGAACAACACACTGCTCCTGTCCATCCTGAAAGCCAGTAACTGTCTTAGGCACTCAAAAGGTCACTCAGCCTGAGAGTCCTGAGTGGAGCCTGATTCTGAGTAGACACTGCCCGAGTGGAGCAAAGGTTGGCACCTGTGTTCTGCCAAACTGCCCAATTTTCCCAAATTAACTGATATGCAGACAATTATGGGTAGACTTCTGCTCCTGCATGTGAATGTATGAGCTGAAGACCACTTTTAGTGTCTTCCTTCATATTTAGATACATTTTTTGCCCTTATAAAACTTTGCAAGCTCACAAGTCTGTACATTTTTGTACGGAAATGCATTTTCACATTTAGAAAAAAAATCTGTGCTGTTCTATGCTGGCTTACTGCACTAATTTTTCCTTTGTAAATGCTTTGGGGTGTTTATGGCTTTCTCGAGGAGCTTGTTAGAAGCTACTAATAATTCTTTTGCTTTCTTCCTAGCAAGCCTCTGCACTTGCAGGCTGTAGAAATAATTTGAGTTGTTACCCAGTCTGCCAGTAGTCAGAATGCATGTACTAAGTACTTATGCTTTCAGGTCAGGCTTTTAAAACGAGATATCAGGAGCCCCAACATTATTTTGATTATTGAACGTCAGGGACATCTGATTCTACATTTGGTGTAGGAAGACTATGCAGAAAGACTCTGATGGGTCTGCAGGGGAATGCTTTGATGAGGTGTGCCTATGACAAAATATCAGGGAGATCTGCCAAAGTAAACTGCTATTGAAGTGAGAGCCATTAGGTGTTATCAACTCATCTGGAAGCTCTTGGTGACCAATCTTTGATACAAAATGTTTTTCCATATTGCCATGTGATATACTGCTCTACTGAAAGCCAAAGCTAAGTATTAATCTTTTCCATTTTATCCAGACAGACCCTACCCTGGACCCAAGATGGTCTGTGTAGGTCTTAGATTTTTTAATTTTTTTTTTCTGTTCCTACACATATTTTGCTGTTTGCACATGGGAATCTTGCATTGAGAGGGAGACTTCTGTCTTGATCTGTTTGGTGGAATACCTTTAGAAGGGGTTGAAGAGGAGGTGGATAACAGTAAATTTATGTCTGCATGCATGCATATGAAAAAGTGAATATGCTCCTATGGAGGTGATGCGACACGTGGCAGCCTCCAGGCACCAGAGATGCACAGGGGGACAATTTTTTACCTGGGCATATTGATCTCCCTCCATCTCCCCACGTGTAGCCTCCATGAAGGCAAAATCCAGCCCAAAATGAAGAGAAACTAGAAATGCATGATGCAGCACAACTTTTATACTTTTGCTTCATTCTTTCCCCACTCTGCAAACAACCCCACCTAGCTGCCCCAAAACAAACAAGAACCAATGTTAGCCTTAAACCACAGCTTTACACATTTCAAATGAAGCACAGGGAGGTCTAGTGTTTCTCCCCTCCCCAGGGTCCACAGATGCAGTGAGGCTCAGTCTCACAAATTGAAATGGCTGCAGGCCATGCTGGGAGGCCATGAAGGAATGATAATGCTGGAAACAGCTTCTGAAGCAAAGAGAGCCATTCCTACAAAAAATATATATTTCCAAGGGTAGCTTAGAGAAGGCTGAAAGAGTCACTCCAGCACAGTATGATGAACAAGGAAGTGAGCCCAGGTGGATCAGACCCCTTGGATGTTCTTCATTGGCCCCATAAGTTTAATTCTGGATGGCTCTGTTATGTCTGAAGCTCTAAAATCCTCCCTGCTGCCTGTCATTTTCCATCCCTTCGGAGGTGCCTGAGGCCACTTGCAAGAACATGGCACAGAGGAGGCTGCTCAAAGCTGGGGTCAATTTGTTGGCTTGATTTGAATGGAAGGATTTTCAAAGAGCTTCCTATTAATTACAGGAAACCCACAGCATTGTCCTGTTTTCCCATTAACACAGTTTCTTTCAGTTTTCAGCTAAATTACTTCAACATCTGGGCTACAGATAAACCAACAGTTTAATTAGACTTCTGAAAATGGAAAGAATGAACTATGCAGTCAAGCATACACTTTCATCTTGAAACGGATCATAAAATATTTGTGTGCTTTTCTTCTCTACTGCTTTAAAAATATGTCCTTGGTTTATATATAGGAACATATTAAAGACTAAACAGACAATCATAATACTTTTAATATAAAAAATTATCTATACAGAGGCTAATTTGCAGCACAAAACTCTTGTTTTCACTATTCAGGAAGTGAGAGGGAAATAAAAATAAGTGCATTGAAACAGCACTTTCAGTTGAATGATTAAATATGCAATAATTCTGTAAATCAGTGATACTAATATGTTTTTTGTGAATGTGGCATCAAAAGTTTGACAGGACTATGAAACTCCTAATGGCTGCATGTAGGGTAATGAACTGTGGATTCCCCATTTGCTGGAAATTAAGACAAAATGCAAGATTAACTTCTCTATCCATGCCCAAGAAAAGGCATGATGATGCCTTTATGACTTGGCTCAATTTCCAACAGTATAAAGATATCACCTTTCTGATCTGATTCAAAATAGAAGCACAAAGTATAACTTGATGGAAAAGCATGCTATTCTGACTTATTTGTTCTGGTATTTTAAATCACTGCTCATTGCCCCAGACAATTTTGCATTTGCAAGACAGAATATTACACTAAAATCACTGAAGTATGCAGTAAGAAATCTCATCTGCTCCTCAGCTATTCACTGTGTATTCAGTTTGTTCATGCTACAGGGATGGGAGCATTTAAAAGAAATGAAGAATGGGGCTGAGGAAGGAGCCCAGGAGTTTTGCTTCAGAGTGTCCTGCTAGATCATACAGACTGGTGCCGCTTTTGTCCTCATTATTGCACAAGTGGTGGTGTGTGAATAAAATAAATTTGATGTACCAAGATATACTATCAAGGTAAGAAAGCACTGGAAATGTATCACATTAGATATTCACATTTGTGAATTAGCTACTTCTCCAGTCAGAAGGAGAATTAGATGAACATATTGTATGGCTCCAGAAGAAGGAAGATGGGGAAGAAATAGAGAGAGTGGAGTGAAAACAGCATTACCTGCTTCAGATGTTGCTGATGATGAAGGTAGGAGAGATAATACTGGACTTGGCATTGCAACACTGTCAACAGCTGCTGGTTTCCTTCTGGTCATCACATTACAGGCAGAACTTTCCATTTTACCATGAAGTGAAGTCTGGTCTGCTTTTAAGTGGGGACCTGCAATTCCTGGGGAAACAAAATTTGGATGGGTATTAGTACTGTAACATGTCTGGGGATATATCTGAAAAAAAAAAGAAGTCAGTTGCCTGTCCTTGCTACTTCAATATATTTCCATATTTCCTTGTGGATGTATCTGTAATACAGTCTTGATACTAGTAAAGGTCATAATTGTTATAAATTTTTGATAATTTTGCTGAAGGATGTACCATCACTGGTCTCTGTAAACAATGGCAAACCAACAAAACATTCCACATTAGTACTTTTTCTTCTAAAAAACCACGTGCACTCTGATACACATATAAAGATAGATACCTTTCATAACTCTATTTAGTGGGAATGCCAATGTATCATTTCCTGTGTAGTTCATTCTCCACACATTGTTAAATACTTCTCTGCTATAAACACCTGACTTAGTGGGTGTTTCATCTGAGTAAGGAGCAGATATCAGAAACAACCTCAATATGCAATTCCCATCCAAATCACTTTACATTTATTTTTCAGGAATTTCCTTCCTAATTAAATTTGCCTTGAAGCTCATCAAAGGGAAGGGAGGTAAAAAAAGAAAGAGTTCTTTGTCATATATATTTCTACCTACAGTTTACAATGCAGGATAAATGAGTGGTTAAAAAAAAGCCAAAGACAGTAAATATTTCAGAAAAATAAAAGTTATGCACTTATGGCTTACAAATTCCTCCACTAACAGTATTTCTCAAACCCTCTTATATTTTGTAAGCACTTTGTTTGCTTGTAAATATGTGAAATTTAAACTGCTGGTATGGAAATTTAAAAACCTCTCCCAGTCTCTGTTATGTTTCGCTTCAACATGATTAGGGGGATATTAATTTATCAGAGATAATCTTTCATAAATGCCTTCTTTTTTCACATCTTAACCTGCACATGAGCCTCAGATAAGATACACTGGATTTTGGCAACTAAATTATACAATGATTCAAAAAATCACAGAGCAGCTGAGGTTGAAAAGCTGCTCTTGAGACCACCTTGCCCACTTGACCCTGCTCAAGCAGGGTCATCCAGAGAAGGCTGCCCTGGACCACATCTGGCCAAATAAGGATATCCCCAAGGAGGGAGAGTCCACAACCTCTCCCTACAACCTGTTCATCCCCTCAGTAAATCTACACTGTTCAGGAATAGCCTGTGTTTCAGCTTTTGCCTATTAACTCTTGTCCTGTCACTGGACAGCACTGAGAATAATCTGGCTCCATCCTCTCTAACCTTTCCCATCAAACATTTGTACATGTGGAAAAAGCCCCCTGAGCCTTCTCTCCTCCAGGTGGAACATCCCATACCTCTGAGCCTTTCCTCATAAGAGAGATATCCCAGATTCTTAATAATTTCTGTGGCCTCTGACTGGACTTTCTCCCATATGTCCATGTTCCTCTGGCATATCAGCCACTCCTCTGAGTTCTGAAATTCTCTGGATTTGCTGAGGGTGTTCTCTACCCAGTCACACTGCTCGTTAATTGACATATTAAGTTTTTAGTCCCAATATATGGGGTGTACGTCTACTGACTGGTCTCTAAGTGGATTATGTGTTACTCATCATAACCCTCTGAGACCAGTCAGTTTTCAGCCCATCCCAGAGTACATTTATCCTGCCTGTGTTTCATCATTTTTCTATAAGAAGCTGATAGAACTCAGTGGCAGAACTCTTGCTAAAGTCAAGATAAGAAACATCAGATTGGTGAGGCATGATTTTCCCTTCACAGATCTGTGATAACTACTCCTGGTCATCTTTTCCCCCTTCATATGTTTGGGAATGCTCTTCACAATTACTTACTCCATCAAATTCTAGGGACTGAGGTGAGACTGAACAACCTTGCTGTTTCCTTGCTTTTCCTTCTTGACCTTATTGGACTGATATTTCCTCTCTTCTAGTCCTGAGAAACCTCTCCTGATCAGCACAACCTTTCAAAAACAACCCAGAACAGCCCCACAGTGACACCAGCCAGATCCCTCAGCACCTTTGGGTACATCCTGCCAAATCCCACAGATTTATGCATGCCCAATTCATTTAGCTGTTAGCTAATCAAATCTTCCTCCAAGAGCAGGTTTTCTTTCCACACCAGTCTTACTGGGATCCTCAAAGGCCAGTCTTACCAGTAGAACAAGGCAAAGAGGACAATCAGTCTTCTGCTGATCTTTTTTCATTCAGCAAGGGGCCCCTATTTTCCACAGGCTATTTTTGGTTGCTTTATGTATCTGTCAAAACATTTCTTGTTGATCTTCTGCCCTAGATTCAACTCCAGATGGACTTTGTCTTCCTAAGCCCACCCTGTCATGCTTGAACAATGTAGCTCTAGTTCTGTGGGTCAGCGGCTTCCACGTCTCTTTTCCTTCCTTTTTGTACCTGACATTACTCAGGAGCTTCTTGGTCAGTCATGAAAATCTCCTGACATCTTTGCTGAGTTTGATTTGCCACTATGACCTGGTTTTGCATGTCTCCACAATATTGCTGATCCAGGCCAATAGCAAACCTCCTGGCACAGCAGGTCAAGTCAACAAGTGGGGGGCTTTATCCCCTGCAGAACTGAACCCCTGTGCCATCCCTGGCTGCTTGGATAGCACCTGGTGGTTCCTCAAGACTTTCCACAGGTGCTCTGGCACCTACAATCACAGAATCATCAAGCCTGGGAAAGCTCCCTAAGATCAAGTCCCATTGTTCCCCCTCTACCGCCAAGGCCGCCACTAACTCATGTTCCCAAGTGCCACATCCACATAGCTTTTAAATCCCTCCAGGAGATGGGAACTCCAACACAGCCCTTGAGAGCCTGTGTCACTACTGGACAACCCTTTCTGTGAAGAAGGTTTTGTTAATATACAATTTAATCCCCACCGGCACAGCTTTCCTCTTGTTCTGTCCCTCGTTCCCCAGGAGTAGAGTCCAGCCCCCACCTGGCTGCACCCTCCGATCAGGGAGTTGTAGAGAGTGAGAAGGTTCACCCTGAGCCTCTTTTTCTCCAGACTGAGACCCCCCCACCAGCTCTCTCAGCTGCCCCTGGTGCTCCAGACCCTTTTTTCTTTTGTGTCTCTTCACTATGTTCAGCTTCTCCATACACCAACCAAAAATTCCTTATACTTGCTATTTTGGAGCTGCTGTGAACAGTCCCTATGAACTTATTTTTCTGGCACATAAAATGAGAAATATCAGCAGATCTGTGGATTGTCTTAGAAATTATGGAAGACATCCCTAACAGATTCAGGCACTGAAATGCCACAGTGAGAGGAGTCTGAAAGATAGGGCTACTGAATGGGGCAGTTTGGGATAAAACTGATGAAATCATGACCTGGTATCAGCTGGTGGATTTAAGGGAGGCAAGAAAGGGCAGAAATAGTCATAAGTGATACAGTGTTACAGGTCACAGCTTGGTGGAGTTAAACAGAGCAGTGTCTGCCTATTAGACCACACATCTTTCCAGAGCTTCAAATCTAGTATTAAGCATCTCGAATTGTATCCATTAAACTTCAGTCTCTCTCTGCTCGGCTTCTCTAGTGCAAATGAGAACAGTAATATACCCCTCATCTCAAGAGCAGTCCTGTGAAAATAAAATTATCAACATTCATGAAACATTCATCTATTCATACTGAGGCTTAGAAATTTGGAATAAATGAGACATGATGTCACGTACTGAATAGCAAAAGGAAAATCCAGCTCCCAAATAGCTGTTCATTAGGTGAGCTGTATACATTGAATAAAGCAGTGTCCCATAGAGTAAGCAAGATATTTGACTAGGTAATTACCCTTTGGAACTGTGTGTATGCACACCTGAGGTTTCACCACTACACAGTGCTTGGGTTTGTGCCTTAACAATATTTATTCATGAGTGTAGTGGGTCTGCAAGAAATGTGCACATGTGGGTGCATGTATCAATACACACACGCATATATGCACGTGCATATGGTACATAATAATGCTAACAACCTCATAAATTCAACATCTGGTTCTAATTAAACTGAAGGGCCTTTATAAAGAGCCGTATGAAAACGTACAGCTGTAACCTGTTGACCTCTATTGATAAAAAAAGAAAAAAGTCTGTGAAGCTGTGTTTCAACATATCAAGGGACAATCATTCATTTTTTCAAAGGTAATCCCCCACAAACCACTTATCCTCTCAAATCTCTACCTGCACACAGTGTTTGCATTAGGGACCTTGATTTATGGATCCCCACTCCTTGGATGGAGAGGCCAACTTCCTGTTGCCGTGGTTACTTAGATCTTGGTTCAAGGTTAAACTACTCCCAAATCAAAATCAGTGGCAGGCATAGCATCTAACAGCCAGGTTATTGACTACCCTAGGATGCTTAAAGGTCAAAGACCAAAGTGCTGCTCACTGCCTTTGGGGTGAGTCAATATTTTCAATATTTTTATTCTGTTTCTTCTGAAGAAGTAGTTGCTGCCCAATTACCACCTATCTGGGTTTAGCAGGGTCATACAAATCACTGAGAAAAGTCCTCCCCCTACAGAAGAGATTCAAATGTAATGAATTTCTTCTAAGTCTGCATGGCCCAGTCACAGCTCATCACTGGTGAATCATGGGTTCAGACATCTGTCTCTTGTTTTAGGAGCTTGGTTCTTCAGCCTGGCTCCCTCACCTCACTAAAAATCTCATCTGGAAGGAAGAAGGAGGCATTGAGGAAGAAGAGTAATTTATGGCTCTGGAGCAGTCAATAAGGGAGAGCCATCAGTTTTCTTTTGTGGATACCAGAATGCAAACAGAGATTCAGAGGCATTGTTGGAAACACACAGAGGTGCAGCAATTTGCTCACAAGGTTTTGCTGCATGCTGCAGTAGTACAATATCTGTCCTCCAGTGGATAGATCTGCTGGTGTAGCGTGATCACCTCTCATTGGACTTTTTCTCCTCAGTTGGAGCAGTTGGTTCAGAAGGCCTTAAGTAAGAGAAGGCCCTCATTCAACCCATCTATGAGTCAAATCAAAATAAATAATTTGCAACACCATAACAGGGAAATAGGGTTTAAAATTCACACACTCATTCATTAAATCAGTATATTTTATCCTTTGGCACTGCCCTGGAAAGAGAGAAGATTCTGTGGGGGCTGAAGCACCTTTGCTATGGAGACAGGATGAGAAGAGATGAAAGTTGTTGAGACTGGGGAAAAGAAGGCTCTGGGGAGACCATATAGCCCCTTCCAGTACTTGAAGGGAGCTTTAAAAAAAAACTGAACAGAGATTTTTTGCACAGCCAAATAGTGATAGGACAAAGGGGAACTGATTTAAATTTAAGAGAGGAGTTTTAGATATTATAAAGGATTTCTTTCCTGTGAGGGTAGAGAGGTCCTGGGCCAGGTTGCCCAGAGAAACTGTGGCTGCCTTTGGATCCCTGGAAATGCCCAAGGCCAGGTTGGATGGGCCTTGGAAAAACATGGGATAGTGGAAGGTGTCTCTGACCATTGCAGGGGGGTTGAAACAAGATGGTATTTAAGGTCCCTTCCAATCCAAACCATTCTATGGATTCTATGATGTGCACTCGTGGTCACTAAGGTGACCTTATTTATCACCAATCTGTTAATCTTTGTGCATTTCCTCCAAATTAGAATGCTTTTCATCCCATGAAACACCCATGCCTTAACTCCCCTGAGTCCTACTGATAGCACAGATGACACCACATGCACATGCAAGTGAACAATGGGCAGCAAAGCAGGAAGGAAATTAATCAGTATGTATATAATGAGAAAGGGCATGGGGAAAGGACAGATTTAAAGCAGAGGCAGACATGAAGGAGTTTATAAAAAAAACAGTGATGGTATGATTACAAAGAAATAATCACTGTAACCATAAGTAAAAAGGTAATTCAAGAGAAGCATGATTCTAGTTCAGGGGAGACTGGCAGAAACCTTGTGTAGGAGGGAAGACAATGCTGACCTGAAATTGGCCTTTCCTCAAAGATTTATAGCATTTTTCATTCACTGGCTAAGCAACTTATGATCTCTAACTGATATTAATATATTAATTTTAAAGGCCTGGTAATTACTGTTATTGTTATTAAGTGCTAACTTTTCAAGCAACGTGGCCCAACTACATTGTGCTGGGCTCTGTACAAATGGATTAATATACTTGCCTTGCTTTACTGTTAAATCAGGATAACCCTGCTTCTTGCATTCATCTGATTTCTCTCATCATGTACTTGCACAGAAAGATTCTTGGACAACGTGCACCTTTTCTTCTTTAATCTGTATACAGAATCTAGCCGAATGTGCAACCAGGCTGGAACTCAAAATTCCAGTCCAAAAGAGATAATAAATGCTAACTTGCCATTGGAAAACAGAGAAAATCAGATGATAAAAACTGATCTCAGTGAAGCTTCAGGTAGCAAAGATTTTTTCTTTAGAGAGTTCCTTGCATTGGATTTGTACTCCCCACAGATTTCTGGAAATCCACAGCTATACTTAAATTGTTTATGTGTCTGACCATTTTTATAGGAAAACTCTTACAGATGCTCTTTTTCCTCCCAGTGTCTTTGCACAATGAAGCTATGCAATGCAGCTGTACAGGAATGCACATCTAAACATGCAGTTAAGTTATAGTATTTGCATTTTGATAAACCCCCAGTTTGGAATAAAGAACCAGAAGAAACCTCCCTCATATCTTGGTGAATCTTTTCTTAAGGCTGATTTTAAATAAATCAGTCAAAAGTTTGGCATTGCATCATATTCCAGAAGGGAGAACTGAATTACTATGTGATAAATGTAGTTAAGGAAAGTAATTATTCTTCTTAAAGTAAAATTATTATCTTTCTAACTTATGGAAGTCATTTCCCTGGATTCTATTTGACGTGTATTATCATTTAAAATAACTGTACTTTCAATGTAAAGCACTGCTTTATGACTTTAAGTCCTTTTATCTTCCTCCCTTTTCCACCACCACATTAAAAATTTCAAATTCCACCTTTTCTAAGAGGGATTTTCTATTCTGCAGAATGTGTCCCCCTGAATAAAACCAAATGCCTGTGGAATAATAATACAAAAAAATTACTCTGATTGCCAACAGGCAAGAATTTAAGAGATGAAGTCTGCTTTATTTCATTCTATCTATTTTCCTACCTTTTTAAATTTTTTTTTAATCAGAATAGCTTTAGAGAAAGAAAGAGGGAGGCTGAGAAAGCCATCATTAGATAGATCTTCTGATCTTTATCTCCAGTAGCACAGTCAGAAGAGCTAATACTATGATGATAGCTTTGAAATCTCTTAGGAATTGAATAAAAAGAAGTGATAGTGATGAACTCCCAGCTAATAAACACAGAGTGCTTATTTCTGCAGAATGATCAATTTCCAGATGTCCTGAGGCTTATCTGATACAGTTGATTTACTCATTCTCCCTCACTTCACTAATAAAGCTCAAGTCCTACATCAGATTAGAGAAGAGCAAGATTTCTTAAAGGGGCAGGAGGAGGGCTGGCATCATGGCACACAAATGCTGAGAGACACACTAATCTCTTCTGCCTCCTTCTATAACCACCAAGCTGTCTTAAACAGCTGCCTTCCTCTGCTGAAATCATATACTTTATCTGCTTTGGGTTAGTACAGTCATTCAGACAATTAATTTGTTATCTTGTTAGTGGAAATTTAATGCAATGATCTAAAAGAACTCTTACATATTGTGATAAACTTTAGTGCCTCCAGGGCACTTCTCCTCCATAGGACTCATTTCACATCCCATCCATTATGTAAATGAGATGTGGAAATAGTTTAGTTCCTCTAATGTATTTGTACACTGATAGATTGTACAAAGTCAGCCCTACTGAAACTAATGAGGTTAAATGCATCTTGCTATTCCTTTCTACTTGGGTGAATCTCTGTGCCTGTGCTCAAGAAATGGAGTGTGAGTCTCCCTCTTCACTTCTTGATGAAGATAATTGTGTTTCCTGACAGGAAGCACAGTGGCAACTGCTGCAATACCTGAAGCCTGGCAACGCATCTCCTCAGCAAGCAGAGCAACTGATGTGGCTCTGTGCAGATGTGGGAATTTCTGGGGAGGCTTCAGATCCTCTTCCAGTTTGGGGACAAGGGTCCCAGGGCCACACAGACCTGCATGCAATGGCATGAGTATTTGGTAGCTATGTAGCTGTCAGCATTATAAATGAAAAGTTAAAACCCAGGAGAATGGGGTAAGAAAGCATTACTTTTCTGATCATCAGGATGAGTCTCAAGATTCCATTGCTCAGCTCTAAAATGTAAGTAAGGATTTCTTCCTAATATCTCTATCACTCTGTCAGTGTGAGGCCATTCTACCCTTGTGTTGTCACTACAGGCCCTTTCCAAAGTCCCTTTCCAGCTCTCTTGGAGTCCCTTTAAATACTGGAAGGGCTTCTAGAGCACCCTAGATCATTTTCTTCTCCAGGTGAATGCCTCCTGCTCTCCCAGCCTGGCTCTAGAGCAGAGGTGTTCCAGCCCTCTGAGCATCTTTATGTTCTCCTTTTGATTTCTACCAACAGGTCCCTATGTTTCAAGTGTTGGGGGCCTCCAGAGCTGGACAGATCACTGCAGGTAGGGTTTTATCACAAGAGAGTAGAGGTGGAGAATCCCCAAATTCAGCCTGCTGCCCATGCTTCTGGGGCTGCAGCCTAAGAAGATGACTGACTGCAACTTGAATGATAAAAGACTGATCTCCTGTCTTTTTCATATTTGTGGTGAATTAGACTTCCTGGCAGATGTAGTCTTGCTCTTCTTTGCCTTTTGGTTTTGCTCTGGATTTCCTCTTTCCTGCACCAGTACAGGAAGAATCACAGACCTTCTTCCTCTGCATATTGCCAGGGTGAATCAAGAGACTGAGGGATAAGGGACATGAAGCCTCAGTCACTGAAAATGAATTCTGTGTGTCTGGAAGCTCAGTCTTTAGTGAATTCCAGGATGAATATTTAATGGAGCTGATGGGAGCAATTCACAGTCCAGGGCAGCACAGGACAGTCATGAAAAGTGACTGTAAAAATGCTCCTGCCCTGTCCCCTCTAGCCCCACTGTGTGTCCTTCCCAGGCCCCCAGCCCTTCAAACAGAATGGGGCTGCAATTCCAAAATATCATGGAAGAAGACACCAATTTTTTTTTTTGTTTTATTTTGTTTTGTTTTTTAATGCCAGGAAGTAATGAACATGTGAAATTAGGATTTTTAGTGGAAGTTGGATTGAAGTAGAACACAATAGTTATATGCGGGTGACAGCAGTAAGTAAATTTAATGAATGGAAAACCTGAAGAGTCAAAAGACTAATTCAGAGTCAAACACTGAGTTCTCAGGCCTTGTGAACGGAGTTTTTTTAAGGTAAAGGGTTCAGAATCACAAACTTTTCCTGCTCAGAGACTGAAACTTTACAAAAGATTGAACAAAAGATTACCGTTTACAGTTGTTGGAAACTGACAGAATTAAGAGGGACAGACAGAGACTGACAGGGTTGGAGAAATTAAATTTGCTATTAAATATCTCAGCAAATGAATCATTTAATACACAGTGATGAAGAACTAAATTGTCTCACAGAGGGGATAGGACAAAAATTAAAATCTGTGAAAGAGATGAAAGGAAAAAGCATTGTTTGTGGGAGAATGGTTAGGTGGAAAAGTGAGACAAAGAGCTCTGTTTTAGAAAATATGAAAAGCCATTAGGTGCACTGAAGGGCAGAAATGAAAAAATCTCCAGGTAGGAGCAAGGAACTGCCTAGGATAAGTAGTCATTCCAAGATAAGATGTCACAGTGGATGAGGATTTGCTCACTGGGGAGAAAGAAGACAGAATTTCTTTCTCAAGAATACAGCTGAGCAAATTTCAGTCTGTAAGTAATGGGAAAAGTCAAGGGTGGTATTTTGAGTTGTTGTTTTTCTAAACAAGAGGGATGATAATTTCTAAATGTGGCAGATAGAGCTGATATCCCCTAGGCAAGTAGTGTTGGGAGCAGTTTGTATTTATCACAGATTAAATGGGACACTGGCAGCTCTGGTAGGAGAGTGCTGGCTTGAAGCATAGCCAGAAGAGTCAAGTTGCCAGTGGAGGGAGGATGAATGATGCACAAAGGCTGGGCTGGTGTAATGATGGGAGTAATTTTTCAGGCACATCCATGGTACGAAAAAAGATCAAAACTAAGAGAAGTTATCAAAATAATTAGCAAAAAATCTTGCTGAACAAGTTCAGTTGAGACCTCCACTAAGGAAACACAGTGTTCCTCCAAAAATGGCTTTGTTCTCTCTGTGAGTGCATTAGCAAAAGAAAATGTATGTTTGCTGCATGAATTAAGCTTATATATTTTTCTTGCTAACATAAATGTAATTTGCACTACACCAGCTTAAGCAGTCCTGTGGTGATGTCTGTTTTGGAGAAGTAAACTGTGTCAGGGATGTTGCTTGAACCCAGAAATCCGTCTGGTTACAAAAAAGGAGAAGAAGAGAGCCAGGGGAGCACCTCCACTGTGGAACTTAGTTCAGTAATATCTGAACTGATCCCCGCAAGGGGTCCACACCTTTCTGCTCACTGCAGCTGCAGGTGAAGGTGGCTAAGAAACCACAAAGGTACTTGAGACAGGTGGATAAGCAGGAAGTCAGAGGGCAGAAAAAACATCCAAAGCTGCTGATTTCTAAGTTAGCATTTTCCCTGCTGGGCTGGGCAGGAAAGCAATTTCATTTTTCTTCTTTATCTGTAATAAGCTGTGCCACAGTTCATACAATCAGAAATACTTTGAGTATGACATGCATTTGAAGTGAAATCTCAGTACTTTATAAGAGTCTCCATAGACTCTGCAATCTAGAAGAGGTAAAACTCCACTGTAATAGAGTTTTTACTTTTAGAAAGTCTCATGCCAGCTTTGTTTTAAAATCTGAGTCCATTCATCCCACTTTAATGCTGATTTATCATTAAATGAGTGCTTTCTTTATCAGCAATGGAGATAAAAAATAAAACATACTGGGAGTGCATCTATTGTTCTTCTCTTTTCTTCTTTATTTAAGATGGATAGATAAGGAGTGTTTTCTCACCTTTCATGATGAAAACTACAGTAATTGACTTTATTATGAAAACTGAAATCTGTTTAAACAGATGTATAGGTAAGTTTGTGAGTATTATTGACAATTAAACTCAGGAACAAATAACTTAAACAGCATTTGAAAACTATTAAAATGTGAAAATTATCAAACACAAAGCAGTGTTTGGCTTTATTTAAATAGCTCGGTGTTCCTATGAATGGAAGACAGACAGTCAGATAGAGAAATCAGAATTTTCCTTGAAGTTCATCTGCTTGCTTTTATCCAGTTAAAAAACCCAGTGACACACTGTTGTTCTGATTTTACACCTTAGTGTAAAATCTTCAGTTTTACATTCTTTTGAAAGAAAAATTCCAAAGGAAATACTTTACTCACAGTGTTTTTCATTAAAATTCTTGCTGGAGACTGCTTCCTATAACAGTGGAAGAAGGATGGCAGAGACACCACGTATAATAAGGTCAGAGAGTGCCTCTATGGAGTAGAGACACAAGAAAGGATATGACTGATGAAGAAAAGGTTAAAGAGGTGAAGAGTGCAAAGTGGAATGAAATAGGGAAATAGATGGAAATAGGAGACAAAGAATATATTGGAAAGAATTTGGAGGAGGGAAATCACTTATTACAGACACGTGTGAAAAGCAGATTGACAAGAAGCAGAAGAAGGGGCATACATGGAAAAGCCTAAACGGTCTTAACCACTGACATTTGGAGTTATGCTATCAGCTTCAAGGTTGCACATCTATGGTTGAGTCACTCTAAATTTGCAGAGAGCTTTTCTTCATGGCTTTGGTGCAAGCTTGTCTTCAGTTTTCACATTTACTGGAGCCAAAACAGAGTATTTTAGGTTCTCCAAGCAGTGAACAGCCCTCCCCATAGCCTTATACGCTTATTTTATAGCACCAGGCAGACAAAATACAGACTGGTGGATCAGGGTACGAATATGTTCCCTTTAAGCATCCTCTCTGAGAGAGCATCATGATAAAGCAAAGATTATGCAAACAAAGTTTTTTTGGTTTTGTTGTTTTGTTTTTGTTTTTTTTTAATTATGACTGCTTTCCTGGGGTGGCAAAATTTTATTGTACAAAAGCAAAGATGGAACAGAGACAGAATCTGCTGAAATTCTGGTCCTGACTGAGACTTTGGTCAGGTCATAGCCCTATGGAAAAAACAACGAATATCAGGAAACCGACAAGCACAAGTTCTTCAACCTTTATGCCTAAAATTAGGTTAAGAGTGTACTTTCTTTGTTCAGGACTCTGTGTCCCAGTACAGATTGACACGAGGATAGGTCTCAGTTTCAGACAATTGTTTGTAAAAGCTGGCCTTGTAACTTTTGCAGAAAATATAGAATTCTGGAAAGAATAAGTCTAAAGGGACTTCATTTAGCAGTTTGGGTGTAAAAAGGAACTCAGGTCTTGTTTTTTCCCACTGGGACAAGTGCCCAGGAAAACAGCTCAATCAAATTCGGTGGTTTGAATTTTCTCTTCATAAACAAATCTATGGATTTGTACTTAACACCCTCCTGACAGTGTTTTCTTTTAATAACAAAAGGAATAGTGGGTTTATCTCACTTTAGGTGGCAGCAACTCATGTTTCTACACACGAGCTATCTATTTAAGGCTACAAAGATGAAAATAGTGCAGTTAGAAGAGTGGAGGGGGTGTTTTATCTGAAAAAGTGAGGCCAACTTTAGTGCAAGATTATTTATGCTCCAGACTCCATTAGCTAAACTTTCACTGACCATAATGAAAACTGAAAAATCTAACTCAGGCAGCAGTCTTATGCTGTGGATATCCAGATTTGGGTGAGAGCAACCATCCTCCCCCTGAAGCTCTGTGGCCAAATCACCACTCAAGTGTACATTCCTCCTACTCAAAAGGAGCGGCTCAGATGTGGTTGGTCCATCTCTGGGCCAGGAGTCTGAAGTATATGCGGGCACCTGGTTGTATTTGAAATGCCCTGAGGTATTTGAAACATCCGAGGGAGTGTGGCAGATATGATAAAGGGCTTGAGACAAGACCTCTGCCCTTCTGCAAGAGCAGCTGGAAGCCAGGCAGGATATTCTAGGCATCTCAAATGACAGTTGACAACTATGTGTGGGCAAGTGAGTCAAGTCCTGAGCCTTCATTCTTGCTTGTCCCAAAGTCTCTTGTGGTTAGGGAAGTATCTCGTCACTGTAAATATCCCCTTGTCACCTATGAAGGAGCAGCACAAACATGTCCTGTCAACTCTTCCCTGACCAGGAGGTAAAATGGCTATGATGCTAGGCATCAAGGTTTATGGCCACGAAATTTAAACCATTGAAACGTCCTCTGATCCTTTAGGATGGATATATTACCCAGGCTGAAAATTACGAGGTTTTTTTTTTCTTGCCCCAAGGAAAGGGTCTTTGGCTTCACACTATAAAGAAGCAAGCATATATATCTATTTCTAGCAAACAGAGCATAAAAATTATTATTATTATTATTAATAATAATAATAATAATAGCAATAATAAATCTGTCAAAACTGCAATTTAAAGTTGTAGGTGAGAGAAAAACACAGGAACTTACAGGATCCAGCTCTACAATTGCTGTTCTGCACAGAAGAAATCAATGAAACAAATATAGCCTATCCAACTGATAGAAGAACAAGCCATTCCTAAGTGCATAATTTGCTTCATCTGTGTTTGAAACAACCTCAAAGCAAAAAAGGCAATATGCCTCAGGATGATGAGATAAATAACTAAGCTAAACATTTCCTCTCCTCTCTTGTTTATCCATTCTTCATTGTTCATCTAATGTTGGTAAAATACTCTGGAAACAAAACCATCATGATGACTTACGCTCATGTATCACTTAAATCCAGCTCAATTTCTCAAAAAATAAAGCCTCTGAGGCAGTCTAAGTTATGGTTTTGTCTTAAGCTAGGTTTCTCCACAGGAATTTCTCTCCTTTCCACAAACAAAAGAGCCATTTCATCTAGAGCTGTGAATCCTCAGAGACAGAAAAGAATCCCCCATGAAACGCCAAAGACACATGAGTAAAATATCTTCATTGATGAAGATTAACTGTTTAAATGAAGAAAAGAGTGTTGAGCAACTGGTGGGCATTTTCAGGGCTTGCTGTGCTATTTCTGTACATCTGTGTGGCTGTTTCTCATTCCAGGAGTTACAGGGAGGGGAAAAAGGTCTTCTGTTTTTTTTAACAATCTGGAACTACTTGGCATGTGACTTCTGGAGTGCTTAGCACAGAGCTTAGACTTACAAAAACGTCATGAACATTTATCAGCCTAGGTCCAAAATCTACTTGTCTGCCTTGTATCATCAGTCATCATGCTAATGAAAATACTAATGGCATTTCAATTGCGTTTCAAGAGAAATGAGCTGTTTCGACTTAACAGGAATTAGAAAAAAAATTAAATTTTTGTACAAAGAGTATATAATTCTCTTTTTTAAAAATTATTATTAATTAGATGAATCATTTGGCTTCAATGGAGGTTGGGGTCCCAACTGTGCAAGTAATATACACATATAAAATGAGAAATGAGCCACATCAGTAGATAGAAAAAGGAAGAAAAATAGTTAAGAACAAAAAATGGAATAGGAAACAGAAACACACAAAATGCTTTCAAATCACTAAGTGGTGCCTAGGCTAAGTTACTTTAGTGTTTCCGATGATCAACAGAGAGAAGGAGACATCTCCAGAGGTCATGTCATGCCACTTGAGCTAGATGCCTGTGCTTGAGTACGATTAACTGCCCCTGAGTTACCCACACTGGTTAGTCCAAACTACACAAACTTTCAGAAGTTGACATATGAATGGCAGGCAAACAATCTCACCACCACCTAACTGCAAGTCAGCAAGACATACAGCTTGGTTGTAAGAGGAAATGCCCTAAAATTCCATGAGAGAGTTAGATTGGATGTTCGAAAAATTTCTTCATTGAAAGGTTGTCAAGACCTGACACCCAGGCAAAGGCTGCCTAGGGCAGTGGTAGAGTCCTCATCCCTGGAGGGATTTAAAAGCCATGAAGATGTGGCACTTGGGGACAGGGGTTAGTGGTAAACTTGGCAGTGCTGGGGGAACAGCTGCACTCATGGTCTTGGAGGCTTTTCCACCTAAATGATTCTGTGATTTTATGCGTCACACTCCTGTTCCCCAACCCAGTTCCCTAACACAGACTCCATCTCAGGGTTATGGCTAAGATGGGTGGAAGCAAAGCCTCTCCTCTGGAGCACAGGGATGGAGACACAGATGGCTCAGCTCTCCAGGCGGCACCACACAGACTGGTCTTGCACTGTCGGGAAGGAGCAGGACAGAGGTACTAGGCAGATGAAGGTGTCAGCAGGTGGTGCTGATGTCCAAGGGGTGCAAGCCCAGGTTTCACTGCAGCAGTGCACCTAGATCATGTGATATGTTTGTTCCCTTCTGCAGCTCACATTTTCTCTGGTGACATTCATCATGTCATCTTCACGGATGGACAATTTCCAGCACAAATTTTGACTCTTAACTTTTTTCAATTGCCATGTTTACAAGCGTTTAAACTTTTTTTTTTAATCCCCCTACCCTGTTGAAAAGTTGGAGTGACAGTGCAGTTAAGTGGGTACAAGGCAGGTGACCAAGGTCAACCCACCACAGATGGGGTGCCCTTACAAAGTCTTGTAATGGATGGATGTGGATGGCTCAATGTGGCAAAAAGCTGGGACTGGTGTGAGACAGAAAGGAGGGGGCACTTGCTCCCAGGAGTGGTTTCTGTGTGGCATGCCTGCACCAGAAGGTGGGGAGACTTGTCAGCCCAAGTCTGATCCTAGACCAAATGCTTTACACTTTGGAAATTTTGAGTAAAAAGATGAAGGGGTGAGAGATGCAATGTTTTTCCTTAAAAAAAACCCCAAACCGAAAATGAAACCAAAAACAAACAACCAAAACCAAACAACCAAAAACTCAAACAAACATAAAAAAAACCCAAACAAAACAAAAATACTCCCCCCAAAATTTAAAAACAGTGATGGGGGAAAACCACAACAGTTCCTATGTTCTGATTTGCCCTGCCATGAAACCAGAACAAATAGGCTGCTGCAGAGTTTAAGAGTAGATTATAAAACACCCCATCAGAACATAAACATCCCACATTGACAAAGTAATCTCTGTGGATCTCAGTGGGCCTGACCTGGTGCTGCCCTCTTCCTTGTATAGTCATGAATACAAATGCAAGGTGAATCCTGGCTGCCTTCTGATCGGGTGACATTTTACACCCATGTTACTGATGTCAACAACTGCATGAGGGAGCAGAGAATCAAACTCAGGATAACTACTTGCAGAAAATAGAAGAGCAAGCTGAAGGCATGTTTCCAAGCAGCCTAGGCATTTCAGGACTGACACTTTACATGGCTAAGTCAATCCCTTTTGCACTCCCACATTTACTTAGGGAAAAACCTTGTGCTTTATGTTGTGCTATAAAACATTATTTGAACAAACACTGCCCTATCTTGACAGGAGACGTGTTCTCTTCTCCTGCTATTTCACTTTGTGAGTACTAAATCAGTGAGAAGGAACACCCCAGCAAAACTACTCAGATATCTCTGAGATCAAAGCCTGCAACCTTTGTCTCTGGTATGCAAAGAGAGAAAAATTACGGCTTGTCTCTCATTCTGTTCAAACAATTCTTTCTCTTTTCACACAAACAAACAAACAGCAAATGCCCTATTCCCACCTGGCGTTGCTGTAATGTTGTGTTTGAGGCTTTAAAAGCGTAAAAGTCAAACCATTCAAAATGATGGGTCCCATAGCTAATGTAACACAGTCCCAGGGGTACCAACATAGTGTATGGTATTGCTGCACATGGTATTAACTTTTATGCCTTCATCTATATATGCAATGTGGCTCATTTATGGTTGCTCAGGGAACCACTATGTTTACATAAATTTTAATTTCCTGTCTTTTGTTTGTTCTCTTTATCATCTTTCTAAAACAAAATTTTCCTTGTGAATTTTAGTGCTCAACCAATTATCCGCAGATGGAGGCACAGGAGAATTGACATCCTCTGATTTTTCCATGTGGCCCTGGCAATGTGCCTCTGCTTTGGTTTGGGCCCACTAGGAATGGCGGAGCTCCAGCAGTGACACTGTATTTCTACCAGGGCAGGCCCGTTCCCACGGGTCATGGCAATTTTGGTCCTGTGTCTCCTGGGATCTGGCCAAAATCTTCCTGCTGAGTTGACGTGGGCCATATTTACTATATCATAACTCATTTTCCTTGTTTTGTTTTCCTTTTAGATGAATGCGGCTCTTGAATTGAGGGAATCTTGTAGTTGACTTTATACATTCACACGTGAGTTATATGCCTTCAGATTTTGGTGTGAAAGCCCTTTGTCACCTGCTCTGATAACTAAAATGAGGTGTTTACAGCTCCTTGAAATACATCTTTTGTTGAAGCTTGCAAAACTAGTGCCTTGCTCAGAGAAGACCTTGTAAAACATCACTATAAATGATTGAAACTGTAGAGACGCCAGTTGCACAGAAACAAAATCCATGATGGTCCAGCTACAGATTAATGCAGTGATCTTCATGAACTTGTAATTAAAATTCAGTGTTGACAGGACCAAGCCCTGCTACTATATTTTAGGGAAACAAAGAATAACAGATAAAGCTAAATTATAATAGGTCGATGCAGCAAATACAAGAAAAATATGGCAGTTCTCAGCAGCTGTGATAGGAATCCTTCCTCTTCTTGAATAATAAAGGCTTTTGCTAATTTTAACCAGAGCTGAATCTGAAAAACCTGCAGTCGTATGTGACTCACAGAGCCCCAAGGGAAGGGGAGGTGGGGAGAGATATGTGTGTGTGTATGTCTGTGTGTATAATCTAACAGTGCCCAGAGCTTTTGAGATCCTGGACCACTTCAATCGCACAGGCCAGGTTCATTAAAAACCCTGGCTACATTCCAGCAGTTAAAATTGAAGCGGCGTATTTATTGCATTTTGCTCAAATAAATCTGAAAACGTGTGAATCATATCCCTCGGAGAGATGGAGGGAAGGAGTAAACAGTCTCAGGCTGGCACTCAGGAGTGGGACATGGTGAGGAACAAAGGTGGGAGGGTCACGGTCACAGGGCACCGCAGGATGCTGGAGGAGCCAGAGGGTTTGGAAAGCTGAGGGCTCACTCAGTCGCCATTTTCTGCGACTGAGAGGCTGCTGTGCTGGCCTCAAACCCTCTGTTTGGTTTTTTCTCTTTTTTTTATACTGTGCACACCCCCCCTCCCCCCCAACACACACAGATGCATGAATATATTTTAAAGAGCTCCTCAGCTTATGCAACTCTGCTCTGCAGCCCTCTGTGGTTTTCCAGATGCTGTTCATGACGCTGGCACCTCACCCCACTTGCAGCTGCATTCAGCTGGGATTCAATTACAGCTTGTCTTGCAAAGGCAGATTGGTTTTTTAAAGATAACATATTTTGGAGAATTTTTTTTTACTCCTCCAAAAAAGCCATTTTATTTAGGAGGGGAGAGGCATGACATGTAGATTGATCTTGCCAGGTGCTGAAGGGCTCCAGACAAGTCCTTAGCACCCTCAGTATTGTTTTACTTCAGCACTTAGAGAATGTGCAATACCCTGCAGGTTTCAATTCTGTGAAAAAAAAGTGCTGGCAGAGCAGGCTCCAAGCTGCTTCCATGGGGAAGCTATCAGAAACAGCACATAGATAATAATTTTTATCACCACTGATTTTACAAACAGTAATAAGCTTAAAATTAGGAAGCTTAAGTATTGATTTTCTTTTGTTTTTCTTTTTTTTTGAAAGGAATTTTTTTAGGAAGTTAGTTAGGTGTTGCAAAAACAGGAGGTGATTGAATAGTCCTCCAAAGTCCAACATGAACCTTCTTCTTCAGGTAACATGTGTCTGTTCCCAAGATGATGCTGTGCAGAGGGGCGTCCCATGCCTTGGCAGCAGCTTAGGAGGGAAAGGACAGGTTTACAAAGCTGTGGTGTACTCTGGCATGGGGATTAAGACAACTCTGAGGAGCACAGGGGCTGGGATGACTGTTTTCAACTTCAAGTCCATGTTTTCAATTCATCACATCTTGTTATTCAATTATTAGTTGCAATAATGAATGCAAATTAACAATGTTATTGCTTTCCTCAAGCTTTGGATGGTGCTCAGAGGCTGAACACAGTAAGCAAATGCAGAACAGAGACACCACTGTAAAGAGCCTTGAGAAATCAAACAGAACAAATTCATACATCACTTATACCCGAGACTATGCAAGCAGCCTGATTTTTGGGGATACCAAATGTTTGCCCATGTTTTCTGGTGGAATGCTTGGGCGCAGACAGTAGCAGCAACCTTGGCAACCAGGTGGATAAAGCATGACGTTTTGATGGCTAATGTTGTACAGACACTTTGGCAACTTGGTCTACTCTCTCCTTCTTCTGTTTCCCCTGTCTGTAACAGGAGCAGAAAACACCTTATCTTGGCCACAGGGATGACAAAAATAGTATGCTATATGAAGATGAAATAAAATCACTTGCTCTAGAGAAGATATGGTGTCTCTTAAATGAAAATATGCAGAGGCTGTTTGCTGAGTTTTGGATCAGACAGAGAAACAATATTAGTCTTATTTATTAGATTAGTACAGCCCTAGCTTTCCTCAGTCCTTCTATGTGCATTTTATTTGCATGCCATTAGATCCAAATTTTTTTTTCAAAGACTTGCTGGACTCTGTTAGTTGGAGAGGAAGCAGCTTTAGCACAAAGGAAGAGAACAGACTTGGGAAATAGGGCTGCATGACTTTGATGAAGGAATTTCTTCAAATTATAATAAAGATGGAATAGCTAAGGCAGGGAGAGCAGTGAGGAGGGCAGTGCTGGCGTGGTGCACCAGAAAAGGCCCTCAGTGTGTGTCCTCTTCATGCCACTGAAAGGCTGATGGAGCACTGAGCTTTCATGGATCTGTCCCTGCCTGTTTGATGTATTTAGCTGTAGAGGGAAAGCTTGCAGAGGCCAAGAAGGAGCCACACTGTATTAAAGGGATGCAGGAGTGGCTTGTGGCTGGGAACAGCTCAGCACAGCTCCCTCAAGCCCACCTGGGGAGCTCCTTTTGCCAAAGGGCCGGGGCACAGAGAGAGAGGTGAGAGATGGGGCTGGGGTTTGCTTAGCTGAACTTCCCTGCTCTGGGTTTGGTTTTGGGAAACAACATCCAGTGGTGGTTCAGATTGAGCTCCTGTTTGATCTAAATTCCAGAGGTTAATGACAGCTTTGCATGTGTCTCATAATGCCATTTGCTAGAGCAGTGGAAAGGTTTTTTTTTTAATATATTAACAGATGTGGTTACCCAGAACCCCTGGAGGTGAGAAACATGATCCCTATTTCTAGTGAGTGAGACTAAGCAATCCCATTGATTTTGTTTCATGGTTTCTCTTGTGTTTTAATGGGGAAGGAAACTGTATCTTTAAGGCAGAGTTTCTATATTGTACCAGTTGTTCTTCTGGGATGAAGGAAGACTATTTAATTCACTAAATAATCTTTCTTTTTCCAATTAGTGAGTCTGGAGACACAAACAGCAATTGAAGGTCCTCTCCAGAGTTCTTAGGGGGATATCACTGTCATACCAGGGGGACACTGGCACAAGGTGGCACTTAGGGACTGTGGAATAAATGAGGGATTTAATCCATGGAGGACCACACTGAGGGTCTTCAGCATCTCTGAAGTTCATTCTATATAGTAAAAGGAACAGCTATTGATAACTATTTTAATGACCTGATCCTCAAGTATACTAAAGAAAATATAGTGAAAAGAGGGAAAAGGGAGGTCGTTTACTCTTCCCACACAGGACACTTACAGCCTGCAACTCTTCATTTCCTGTACCTGTTATCCCTACTTGCATATTGCTGACTACCTAGTGGGGTCCTGAAAGTGTTGTGGTTGCTACATGTTTTTTCACATCAGAACATGTACCTCAACTGTTTTATTTTGTAAAAATAATATTGAAAGAACAAAGAAATAAACAAAACCAAAAAAACCCACAACAAACCCCAAACCCAAAAAAGCCCCAAAATAACAACAACAAACCAACCAAATAAAACACCAACAAATCCAAACCCAAAAAATTAAAACCAAATCAAAACAAAACAAACAAACAAACAAACAACAACAAAAAAACCACCAAAAAAACCCACAAAAAAAAAATTCCACAGGGTATAAGTTCTTGCTTTTGTTGACAGGGAGGAATTCAGGGTCCGTAAGGAAATGTTGTCTAAATGTTAGCCCATCTGACTACTGGAATGTGTGTAATAAAGACATTTTTCATGATAGCATGGTACAGTGTCCATTAAAGCTATGACTGGATTTCTATTGACTTCAGTGTGCTCTGCATTGGTCCAAATACAAAATAAAATAACATAATGTAATATAATGTATTAAAAACATCTATTTTGTCAATTTGATGAATGTGTATATAGTTGAAAGATTTCCACTAAATGGAATGAGAGTTGTGAAGCTAAATCTCCAGGCCTGACTTCAAAGATTTGGCTAGAAAAACATATTTATTAAGGCTAAGCAGGACCTCAGTGAACACAGTTTAAAAGTAAAGGCACGGGCCTTGAAATGCAGTGCCAGCTCCCTGCTAATTCCCTCTCCTCTCAGCACATATATTTTCCTTTAAGGAAAAACAAGCAGCTTGCAGACCACTTGTGTGGCACATTATTTGCCTCCTGCAAATAGAAACAGGCATGTGGCAGGCCTCCGAAAAATGCAGTTTGTAACTGTAAGACCAACTGACCCTCAACTGTGGCAGCACTTTGTGGCCCCCACATGCAAACAATCATCTATTGATTCCCAAGGCATCCAGCTTCAAACCCTCCCTTGTTTTCCAGAGACCTCCACTTTCAGGAAAAGACACTGTCCTGGCTAATTCCCCCTGCCCGGGGGCTGCTCAGTATTTCTGCTGCTCGCTTGAAGTGTTATCAAAATAACAACGGCTTGCAAAGCAGAATTATTGAATGTTGGTTTTTTGCTGTTTCAGAGTAGAGGCGATGAACTCTTGGCCGCACAAATGGGCTTTTATTGCCGCCCTTTTGGCACATCTGCCAGAAGGAATATTGAGGAATATGATATGGGAAATATACAGCACAGGGAGGAGGGATGGAGCAGATCAACCACCACCCAGGGCAAATTTCAGTGAATCAAAGGCCATCCAGGAAAGCTGCTTAAGCCTCTGTGCTCTCTATAAGCACATTACTCTATGTTTGCCACAAACAAATCTGCTTTATGGGCCACAGGGAAGACAGAGAGGAATCTTAAAAAAGGAGACTGGAAAAGTAAATGCTCTTGAACCATATTTCAGATCTTTGTCACCACAGCAAAAACCTGCATTTCCATTGCCTCTTTCAATAAAAAATGGAATTATTTAGATCACTTTAGTATGTCAGTAACTTGAGGGTGTGAGACACATAGCTGGGCAGCACACACCACACCTCTTCACCAGCTGTTTGGGATGGTCTCTGATCATAACACAGAATCAGGGAATCATATGAGTTGGAAAAGTTCTCTAAGTTCATCAACTCCAACCATTAACCAGCACTGCCAATCCCACACCAAAACAATTCTTTTGCTCGGAGAAGGTGATGTAGTCTGTGAGGGGCAGGGATAAAGCTGCGCTCCCTCCCAGCCAAGGCAGCAACTTGTCTAGTCTAAGCAGGAAGGATTTGTGTTTTCACTGGTAGATCGATAGATTTAGGTAGATCGATATCAACTAATTGAAAGTGCCTGATGGGCATGGTCAGAGCTTGTGACTCAGCTTGGAGATAGGTATTTCAGGATGGAGATTCCATTGACTCCTCTCCACCGACTATAATTACTGACCTCTCCACCTGCTATTGCCCTGTCTCATCCCAGATGGCACAGTCCCTAATCTCTTCTACTGAGGGAGACCCTGATGGAAGATGGTACATTATTCTTAGTGTGAGTCATCCCAGCGACCCAGAGCACTGGCCTGGCATGGCCTCTGGGGAAGACGCAGGATCCACTGAATCTCTAACAACACCAGTCACAACCCTCACTCTCTCCTGGCATTTCTCCCAGGTAATTATGGGGCTTCATTTTACTAAGCACGTGACAAATTAAACACACGCATACACACACACACCCCACACCCCCACTCACCAAAAAAAGAAAGAAAAAGAAAAAGAAAAAGAAAGAAAAAGAAAAAGAAAAAGAAAAAGAAAAAGAAAAAGAAAAAGAAAAAGAAAAAGAAAAAGAAAAAGAAAAAGAAAAAGAAAAAGAAAAAGAAAAAGAAAAAGAAAAAGAAAAAGAAAAAGAAAAAGAAAAAGAAAAAGAAGAAAAAGAAGAAAAAGAAGAAAAAGAAGAAAAAGAAGAAAAAGAAGAAGAAAAACCTGGGCTTGTGAGGCTTGCTAGAAGAGCTAACAGGTTGAGCCCTGAAGAAGAGCATCACATAGGCTAGGGAGATGTTAATTGCTGCTTAGGGAACTGAACTTCCTAACTGTTGAATATCTCCCAGTAGATCCAGTGGAGGTTTAGAAAATGGTTGCCCTTACTTTCCCCTGAAAGAGGCATTCAACAAGCTCACAAAAATAACAAACAACACAGTCTGAAGCAGAGGAGCTGTGGCTACATGCAAAGCAAGAGCCATGAGGGAATTTCCTTTTTTGTCTGAATCTTGCTGTATTAAAAACTGGACAAAGATTGCAAGGGAAGTCCGGGTGGTAATCTGAGCATCCTGTTCTGACCAGCCTGCAGAAAAACTATGGGAAGAGAGAAGCTACACAGACAAATCCTGCCAGCTACTGCAGACATAACAGCCTATAATTTCATTGCAACATATTTTTCTTGAAAGTGGAAGCATCATAAAATAAATGATGAGTGATATCCTTAAAAAAATGAAAAATACCCCAAGATAACACACAAAAGAAAGACAAGATAAAGCCTTCTTCTGTTAGGAATGAGAAAAAATAAGTTACTGCTCCCTGCAAATACATGAAACAACAAGCTGAGCACAATGGAAACTATTTCGTATTTGTAAATATTGAGAAAAATTGAGTCATTCCCCAAATTGCTGATATCTGAGAGCATTGGAATTTTTGAGGTGTTACAGTATTGTTAGAACATTGGGATCATGACTCCAGATGATAATTCAGGAGAAAGGGGATGACTCAGTGAATGTTTTACTGGGAGGCTGTGGAAGCAATCAGTGCTGAAGTTAATCAGTGCTGAAGTTTTATGTTTATGGGGTTTTGACAGCCCCAAACATGTGGTTACAGAGAAGATATATACACAATGATTTTTGAGCTCAGCAACTCAAAAAATGGACTTTTGCAGATTTTGAGTGATGTATAGGCTGGTCGTGTCCAGTGTGACAGATATCAACCCCTTCAACCAAAACATAGCTTAAAAAGTCTTAGATGAACAACTTACTACTTTCCCCTAAGGACTTTCCAGGGGCTATCCTTTTCCTTCAGCCTGGATTTCGTTTCTTAGAATAAAATCACACTTCAGGACTGAGTGGTCTTCATTTGTCTCCAAAGAGAGCAATTATTGAGACTTTCAGCTCATTTCCCACATTTCACATCCCCTTGCTCTTTTGCCCTACAGGAAATGAGGTAGAGAATACATGCTGTGACCAGTATTACACATTGCTAAGGATAAATCAGGTTCCAGTCTACAGAAAGGTAGCTTTCCTCTGAGAGCATCTTTCTCACTCCTTATCACTCCTGCAATCATTGACTGACTTGTATTGAAGGGTTATTATGTCAAATCTCTGATACTGGATCTCTGCTCAAGATGCAGCTTTTGATTGGGGAATGTCTGTATAATTGCTTGTTGCAGCAATCCTACAGCACTTAATTTTTTTTTCTCTGAAAGAATCTCATCTCATTCTAGTAGTTAACCTAACAAAATTTGTGTGCTTAGTTTATTTTCTAAGCCAAACTTCCAGATAGGGAGGATGGTAAAACTCAGATATTACTCAATGAATTTGGTTTACAGAAACTGAAATGAAAATTAGTATCTCTCTCTCTCTGTATACAGATATACGTATATAGAGATATATGTGCACATATGTAGCCATTCTTGAATCATCCATACCCTAGACAATTAATATGAAAATTGAGTAACACTTCATTTACTTAGACTTCACAGGCCATGGCATGTGGGAGGAAAAATAAGTTATATCTGAACATTAATACATGTGTTTCAAACTTAAAATTTATTTTTCTTTCTTGAAATAATATTTGTCACTTAAAACCCAAACCATAACTAGGCCTACATTGATCTTCCAGTACATTTTTTCTTCAGCGTTCCTCCCATAGTCTCCTTCTTCCTTTTACTGTTTCCCAAATTCCTAAACTAGATTACGTCAGTTCAGGAGCAGGAGTCCTGAGTCTTTTCTGCTTTTGGAGAGCAAAGTGACTTAGCACAAAAGTTGAGAGGGAAGAAGACAAAAAACCACAACTGAATGTCCAGGGATCCTGCGGTTATGAGTTGTCTGCCTACTAAAAATGCTGTTCCTCATTTTCTGGTGTGTGTCTTGAAAGCACATCTGCCTGTGTTGGTGGGTCTTGACTGTTGAAGTTTAGGTCAGCTATATAGGTCAGAAATGGAAAAGCTATATTAGCTCTGCTAGCCGCTCCTTCCAGCTGTCCCAGAATAGGTCAGTTCATTCATTCTTAAATGACTGGGCTTCCCCATCTTCCTGGAGAACATTACTTTAAAGACTGATAGATTTTCCTTCTACAAGGCTCTCTTGATGTTAAATTAATTTAGTTTTGAATACTGAAGGGGAGGGGAGGGCTTAAAAACCATCTTCTGATGTGGGAAGGACAGTGCTGCAGGTGCTTAATTTAAAACGAGATCTTTCAAGCTTCTAAGCATCTGCAGAAAAGGGTTTTTAAAAGACCCTTAACCGGCCAAGTGAGGCACTAGTCAGTTTTACAAGGTTGTTTTTGCATATGGATATCGATAGATGGATAAACATATATGAATATATACACATATATATATAATACAAAAATCAAGAATTATTAAAAACTGATGTCAGGTCAGAGCTTATCTGAAATCTTTTTCTGAAAGCTTTCTGAGGGGTCATCTCTGCCACAGGCTGGTGATTGCCTCCAGGGACAGATGAATGAATGCCTTAAGTGGAATGGAACGTGACCCTTGCTGTAAGCAAAAATGCTACACAGCTTCTTTTTATACAGTATGGCTTGGCTGTGCAAAGAGCTCTTCACAGCTGTGATGAGCACCTTTCTAGGCTGTACGTAAGTGTTAACCTAGATTGTCTAACCCTGATCAGTGTATGAGAGTAAGACCTTTAATAATAATTGTACAAAGTCCTCCTCAGACTGAGCAGCCCTTGCTGCAGTGACAGCAGACATGGTCCTGTGGCTGGGAAGATGCTGGAGGAAGCAGGAGGAGTGGTCTGACTCTGGCATAGCCCCATTCAGAGTGACAGTCTTTCAGAGTGGCTTGTGCTGAAGCCAGTTCAGCAGTATTGCCCACATTACCACTGTTGTTTGTCTTTCTCTGCAGGCACTCAGTGCTGTTACTCCCTTGTCCTGGATCCAAAATGCATTACTCACTGACCTCCTTTCAGTCTCTGTGGTTTCTTCAACACTGGTTTTGCTGGCTTCAAGAATTAGGGTTCTAATTGTTCTTATTGGCCATGACAAAAGAACTGGCAGTTCAGCTGAACTGGCATTTTTTTTATCTGACCTTGGTTTAATGTGTTACCTTCTCTCCAGAAATTTGCCTCTTCCTACCTACCAGCTAAGCAGCTAATTTATGCTGTGGCCATAGCAATAATTAATATTTTAAAAAAGTTTTTCTTACCAAACAAATGTTATTGTCCTCTGGTAGAGGCAGGGATAGAGGAAAGCATTTGGGCATAAATGTGCTGCCACTAAATTTTAAAATTAAGACACAGAGGCTGCATGTAGGCTGAGAAGGAAGGGGAATTAGAGAGACAACACATGCACAGAATCCCAACATATTTCATGGCACTGAGGGTCAGAGTCCATGATTCATCCAGCATGGCTAATGGATATTCCAGCTGGCCTGGTCAACAAACACTTGCCAAAGGCAATGCATGCATGTTGGAGGTGGCCACGTTGGCTCTGCACCTGCTCAACAGAAGCCCCAAATTGTCTGGGCTAAGGATGGCTCTGGCACCTTTCCTTTGAAAATTTCCTGGGAAATTAATCAGAGAAAAAAAGCATTAAAAACATCCCTGAAAATTTAGCTGAGGTCTTTTCATCAGTCTTTCTGTCATCCTTTTGTCCTTCAAAGTTTGTGTGGTTTTGAGAAAGATCAAGTAGATATGCATGAACTACAAGGGAAACGCAGAGAAATATTGTGCTTGGTCCTTGTGCAATAAGGAAAAAAATAGGTTGTAAGGTGCAAATTAGGTGGTTTTCTATCCTCTTTTTATCCATTAGGGATTCACTGAAGTGGCATGAGAAACATTATTCACTGCTACGTGTCAGAGGGAGAGGGCAAGTGGTAACTTCCTCCAAATGAGCAGGATTTGAGTTCCTGGACCTGTGGAGCACTGAAATCTTTTGCCGCATTCTAGTAAACAGAGATATTACTCCACTGAGCTGACAATAATGTGACACAGCCTGTGCCTGTGATATTGTTGTGATTTAAATAGATCAAAAACGGGGCACCATAACTGCAGTGAGCAGACAATGGGAGAGGTGTGGATATGAGAACAGACAGGTAGATAAATGGGCAGGGAGAAACAGCAACAAATAGTACCCGCTAGAAATGAAAAGCCACAAGGGTGGCATTGCCCTCCTCCACAAGTTCATCCTGAGGAAGTCACCAAGTCTCCCATTTCTCACCACAAATGTAGGGCAGAATCTGCAATGATGAGTACATAAGCAGCTGGCAAAGTTATTCTCTGGAAATCATAAAATGCTGAAGCCTTTTTTTTTTTTTCCAGCCATATGATTTCTGCTGATGGGAGACCTACAAAGAAACAGGCCAGCACCAGAAGAATGCCTGAGGCTGCTGCAGATGGCCAGGTCCCTTAGGATCTCAAAACCAGCCGAACAAACAGGCTGTGGCACTCCAAAAAGTTCACAGCATCTCTGTATCCTGAGCCACACTGATCTTAATACCAACCCCTGCTCATCAGAAATGCCCTCAGCAACCCAGGAACAGCTTAAACCCAACCATATGCAGCTCTCTGTGTGATCTCTCCACAAACAAGTGTTAAGATTATGCTAAGACCCCATGTGTTCAGCAGGCTCCCTGTTTCTATGGATGAACCGAACTCGAAGCTGTTAATTTTACAGATGCTGCTAAGCCAGAATCTGAGTTATGAGAATCTCTAAACATTAGCACAGCTGTATGCTTTTGCCCACTCTTTGCAAATATCCCCTCTCTTTTTCATTGACTAGTAGGGGGTTCAGAGCCCAAACTCAAGTCAGGGATCTCAGCAGGATGCCAGACTATTTTGTGTATAAAGGACTTAAATGATATAATATGGATTCCTTGCTAGGCTTTTCTTTCCTTTCTTTCTTTCTTTCTTTCTTTCTTTCTTTCTTTCTTTCTTTCTTTCTTTCTTTCTTTCTTTCTTTCTTTCTTTCTTTCTTTCTTTCTTTCTTTCTTTCTTTCTTTCTTTCTTTCTTTCTTTCTTTCTTTCTTTCTTTCTTTCTTTCTTTCTTTCTTTCTTTCTTTCTTTCTTTCTTTCTTTCTTTCTTTCTTTCTTTCTTTCTTTCTTTCTTTCTTTCTTTCTTTCTTTCTTTCTTTCTTTCTTTCTTTCTTTCTTTCTTTCTTTCTTTCTTTCTTTCTTTCTTTCTTTCTTTTCTTTTCTTTTCTTTTCTTTTCTTTTCTTTTCTTTTCTTTTCTTTTCTTTTCTTTTCTTTTCTTTTCTTTTCTTTTCTTTTCTTTTCTTTTCTTTTCTTTTCTTTTCTTTTCTTTTCTTTTCTTTTCTTTTCTTTTCTTTTCTTTTCTTTTTCTTTTCTTTTCTTTTCTTTTCTTTTCTTTTCTTTTCTTTTCTTTTCTTTTCTTTTCTTTTCTTTTCTTTTCTTTTCTTTTCTTTTCTTTTCTTTTCTTTTTAATTTTTTTCCCATTTCTTTCACATAATTTGTTTCCAGTCTGTATGCTCTGGACTGGGTAGCACACAGACTTTCCCAGACACTTTTGCTCTCACTTGAGCATTTACTTACATGTGTTTAGAATATCCTGGTAGCTTTTGAGACAGAAAATGTAATCAAAACCAGCCACAACCCATAATAGCAAAAAACCAAGTGTCTTTAGCTTAAATATTTGCTTCAAAAGAAAGAGTTGGGAGAAACAGCTCTTGCACTTTCAAGTCACTGGTGGAGAATTGCCACCTCCTACAGCACAGGGAAAGAGTTATAACATTTCTAATATATTATTCCCAGTTCAGCATGATATGCTTAATTAGTTGGATCACAAATAGCTGAAGATAAAATGCCAAACACAGACTTTGACTGCATAGCTGTGAGTTCAAACCACATTGCCATGTTTCAAAGAGCTTTGGAGCAATAAGGATTGAAGCAACACATGCACTTTGTTGCCCTACAGATGAGGGGAGGGTGAGGAAAAGGACCTGAGATTACAACTTGACTTGTTTTCAGATTTTGTAACATTATCAGGAAGCCTCCTGATTTCAGTAAAGTTTTGCTGATTAAAGGATCAACAGATACATCCAAGGTGAAAGCCAATGGTTCATTAAACAGAAACTGGATTCATCCAAACCCTGGATTCAAAGCCATGCTGCTCTCTCTTCATTTAACAGCAAGCAGAGACTCCTTTTTATTGAGAAAGCAACACAACTTTATGATAGCACTAAATAGATACAACTGTCTTCTTATCTTATAGAAGAAAGGGGTGCTTGCTGAAATAACTACATTATTGGATAGCTACTGTGTTCCCACAGCACAATAAACTCAAAGTTCAGATGAGTGCCATGCCAATAATGAGTCAATAGTGGTCGTATAGGAACACAGATAATCAGGAGAGCAGGCAGACAGATAACGCTAAACTTTCATGGCACCCTTCACTCAGATATAGGGGAAACTGCAATGACTACAAAGAATCACATTAATGGCTCAAGGGAAGAATAGGAAACCCCTGGCTGCTCTGGAGTATCCCTGCTCCTCGAGCAAATCACTCTGTCCCTGTGCCTTGGTTTCCCTCCTGCAGCAAGGTGCACCAAGGACAATGCTTTAGTGATGTTTGGTTCCTTCTGTAGGATCTTTCTCCAGGAAAACCCCTGAGGATGGGCCAGGAAAGCTGTGTTGATATGGTGACACTAATCCCAAAGCTCAGATGCTGTGTAGGACTTGGTGCTCCCACACTTTCTGGTCCCTCTGTGTTACCTGGTTGGATGCCAAGAAAAGAATCTTTGAGACTTGGCCTCACCTCCCACCAATACTTGTTAGCCAGGAGAAAATGAGAGGAAAAACTCAGATTTTTTGACCCATCCTCCAATTCCTTTGCCCTTTTCAAAGCCTGTCTGGTCAGCTCACATTCCCCTATGAACACACAGAAAGCCAGCTCCTCAAATTACAGCATTTCCCTGGAAAAATGGGAAATGAGTTTAACCCATCCTCACTTTCTGGGGTACCCAAACTTTCCAGCTCTCAGGACAGTCTCAGAACACTGCCAGCACTCAAAGGCAGCCCGAAGGGGAGCAGCTCAGAAGGTTGTAGTACCTAGTGGTGAGCAGCCTGCCAACACAACTCGTTTATCACCCAGGGAGGACAGACCTGCCCTGAAAACTGCTTTTTTTCCTGTTCCCAGGAACTGGGGCTCATTAGACTGAACACAGTTTAGTGGAAACACTGATATTTGAGCAAGTCCTTTATCAGTAGCAGAAATTAGCCATTACAGCCACCAGAGTTTAAGGGCAACTCAGCCCAACCTTAAGTGAATGCTTTTGGATGAATGATGTCACTCCTGCACTGATTCCTTCCTCATCCACAATTCTCAGCCCATGCTGGCCTGCTTTGGCCAGTGGTTCTGGGTTTGGGTCCACTTGCTCAGTGCTCACTTTAGTTGCTGCAGCTCATCACCTGTGGCATCAGCAGAAATTTGTAATGCAAGTGAATTATCCAGAATGCTACACCCTTTCACCTGAAATTGTGAACAGCTCTCACCCACACCAGCTACAAATGTGCAGCAGGGACGAGACAGTCTCTGTTACCCCCTCTGTACCCTCTTCCCCTACCCTGAGCCTGCTGAATGTGTGCCTCACATTCCCTGTAGGCAGCAGAAAAGACAAGGGCCTGCAAAATGGCACAACAGGCTACAAAAATCTCTTCTTTAAACACACTCAGTGCAGAAAGAGGACCTGATTCTCATCACCACCATGGAGTAAGATCCGTGCAGCTGCGGTGGGGGTGAGATGAAAACGAGCCTGGGAGACAAGGACTGAATGCTTGATTGATTTATTGCATCAAAATTTAAGCTTTCAAAGCTTTTCCCTTCATTTTTTCTTTTTTCTTTTTTTTTCTTTACCTGCTGAAGGATAGTCACTCCAGTCTAAAATAATCATAATCATCATAAAAGGAGCCAAGCTGCTTTTCCCCTAAATGAGTTTTTTTTTTTTGGATGCCTCTCTTACAGCAGGAGGATTGAAGCAAGGCAGATAAAAGCTGGAGGCTGCAAATAGAGAGGGTAAAGCCACCCACACACTGTAATAACAACCAGTATTTTAAATCTGGCACTACCTTTGGAAACATTTACGGTCTTAAAACATAATTATAAAGATACGGGGGTTGAGAGGGGTGGTTGGAAGAAAGACACACACTGAAAAGAAGAAAAATGAGTGAAACAACTGTTTAATTTCTTGCTGTCATTAATACCAGACTATTAAATAAAACCTTGCAGATGAATAAAATGACTATGCTGAGACAAAAACAAAATTCCATTGAACTGGGTCTGGTTTTTGCAAATAGCAATATGTGTATGCAAAGGAATTCCTTGTCCCTGAAAATGTTTACAACTCAGAAATAATTGAAATCAGAAGCCAATCCTTTCCACAAAAGAAAAAAAAAATTTTTTTTGTGCATTATTTCTCTTGCATTTTCTTTCTCCTTTTCTCCCTCTCCATTCCTGGAGGTAAGACTTCCTGTAATTTTAACCTCTTCCAGCTCAGATCAAAGAAAAAACCAAAATTGCCTTAATGATGTGCCACGTTTTCCCTCAGTGATTTTAACATTAGCAAACCTTTGTGCCTGGGTCACTGTCACAGAAGACAGGTGTGGCAAATTACTTCTTTTTTCTTGTTATTTTATGTTTTTCAGACAAAGACTGAAAAACACGTTAAGGATTTTAGTGAGTCAAACCTCAAAGGGCTTCTGAAAGAGGCTTAAGTATCAGCATTTCTCAGTTGTTTTAGACACTTCTTAACAGATCATAATTAGGAATTATTGAAAGGTCTGTAGAGAAACAATTGTATTAGAATAAAAAATGTCCTGGTGACTCCTGTTTTGCCTGCTTTTCACAACACAAGGACTGTACAGCCCAAATTCCTCTAATTTCCCCTACTTGTTCCTTTAGGTGCACCTTCAGTTAAGCCAATATGCTATGAATGCAATTGGTATTTCAGTTTTCTTTAAATTTAGTTTATTACTTCTATTACTTCATTTTAGTCATACATGCTTGCTACCAGAAACACCAAATTAAGCTTCAGGGTTTTTTTATTATTATTAGTAGTATTATTTTAATTTATTATTTTAATTTTTTATTTTTTTATTGGAGAGTGTTCAGTTTTCAGATAAAGAAACCTAATGTGCAGAATAATACTTGGACCAGCAGTAAGCTGTAGGAGATTTTCCTGAAGGACCAGCTGCTTCAGTTACTAGGCTGTTTTGATATATTCCTAAGAAAACCACGGCCTGTTTTCTTTCATTAAAGGTTTGTCACAAGAAATAGACTAGTTTATGTTAATTTGATGTAAGCTGAAGCTTTCAGATTTATCTGTGGGGAGAGGGAGACCTAGCTGTAGACAATTTCTTATATATAAATTCTCTCGGTTCTTGCAAGGGAAGGCCAACATGGGCAGCTGAAGATGTTTTATTCTGTTTCTTACTTGAAAACACCCAAAAGAATAACATCAGCTGTCCATCCTTTGTGTTTTGGAGGATGACATTAGGAGGAGCCAAGTTTTCAACCTTGGAGACGCCTAGGAGACTCTTCCCATCACATTGCTTCTCCAGCATCCAGGAGATCACCAGTCTCTTTAGTAAAGATGGAGACACAGGATCATTTAGGTTGGAAAAGATCCCCTAAGATCATTGAGTCCAATCATTAATCCAGTACTGCCAAGCCCACCACTAACCCATGCCCCCAGGGGCCACAGCTACAAGTCACACTTCCAGGAATGGTAACTCCACTACTTCCCTGGGCAGCCTGTTGTAGTGATTGACCACTCTTTCAATGCAGAAATTGTTCCTAAGATCCACTCTAAACCTTCCCTGGTGCAACTGAGGCTTTGATTTCTCAGAAGAGGAAATCCTACTCACTGATCCTGTCAGAGAAACAAATAAATGCTTACTCCCTACTCAGCTCTCACACATAACAGGGCAAAGAGATGTTGCCATCACCGGATTCAGCTTCATGGAGAAGTGCTTGAACCATTTAGTTTTGAATAATTTTGGATCAAATGCTTTTTTCAGAGTTTTATAACTTATCTTTGGCCTCTTTCTTCATCTGAAAAGATTGCAATGAACCTTTGTGGTCTTTTTCTCACTACTCATTTAAACACTGCCTCAAATTATAGCAATCATTCAATAAAAACAGCTTGTTTGGAAATGCAGAAGAAGGGGAACAGGGCACTGGCATCTCTTTTCTCCTGATTTACATGAAGATATTTTTTGTTTTATTCAAAATGGGATCCATTTCTCATTTTCATTTACCACTAGACCTGAACTTCAGCTGTCCTGTCTGCAAACCACCCAGGTATGGTCTTGATTGGCAGGAACAAAGCCTGGGCAGTAAGAATGGCAGTCTTGTACCTGTGCATAGCTTTGGGCCAGGCTCATAGCCCCAAGGAAAACAGGTAGGGGATAGTGGGGAAGTCAGAGATCTCTTGACAATCTGACAAGCTGAAAGGCCAGAGGGTCCAACAAAGAATCCAAGATGTCAGAATTACTGTGTCACTTGTAGGGTGTTTTAATTAATTAGTAAATTAATTAGTGATCTCAAAACAGTGTCAGCTGGAAAGGGATATTGTGTAAGCACAAACTAGACCATGATTTGTTCCAATTCAGTTTGGTTTCAGGGCATATGAGATTTTCCAATAAGATCGGGTCATGCATGTCTTCATCCATGAAGATGGAGAGAGAGTGGCAGCACAGCAGCAAAGCAGCAAAATCTTGTAAGATCAGTGTGTGACTCTCTCTCACAAGACTGTACTGAAAGCTGCTTAAGATGAGGTGAATTTGTAGTGAAAAGACACAAAACCAGAAGTCTGTGGACTTCTTTCACTGTATTCAACATTCACTGACTGCCTACCTTGAAATTACTACATACAACTAAGTGAATGGAGACTGTACCTACCATCATATTTTTAGTGTCATTAACACATAAACATTATGTAGCAATTTCAATCTATTAAACAGGTCTGGAATTGGCAAAGGTGCTGGTATGGAGATTGCTTCCTGCTTCTGAAAGTGAAATGGTGCTAATGACAGCCCAAACAGCTGTGGAAAATGCATGCTGTTGTATGACACAGTCACCAATAGACAGGAGTGACCTTCAGAGGTAATGACTGTAATATTTAAGTGACTACATTTCCCCAGATGCTTGCTCCAAATAACAACAGGCATTAAGACAAGGTCAAAATGGGCTGAATTTCAGAAGCACTGTATTTAGCATACAGTCTTGAGGCGTGTATGTGGCACTTCAGCTGAATCTGATAATACCTGGCTCATTCCTGTGTGCAGCCTCTTAGGTCTGCAAAAATCCTTATCAAATGCTACTTTAGGTAGCATTTGGTGCTGAACGGCCTCTTACTACCTCCAAAACGTGGTGCTAATTAACATGAACCAAGTTAGAATATGTGCTAAGGATTCCAGCTTTGTTACTTATTTAATGAGCTTTGTGGGATTTGAACATGAGGCTCAAAGTAGCAGGGGAAACCTCATAATTAGTTTCAATTAGAAGAAGTTCCAACACATTACAACTATTTGATAAACTACAGAGAACTACTGAACAGATACAAATCACTAGTGTTGTTTCATTTGTTATTATACTTATTTTCTTCTCAATTAGTGATGATTGGCTTATGATCCTAATTAATGCATAGAAATTTGGAATGGTATACAATGGTATGGTTTAGAAGATGCCAGAGTATACAACTGCTAAATTATTGCTAATTGTTATTTACATGAGGACAGGAAGACTAAGCAATGTACTGCCTAATTAGCATTAAAGATATGCTTTCCATTTCCAAATTAAATGAAGGCAATTGGGATAAAATCATTACAATTACCAAAAAATCCTCATCCTTCTCTATAAAAGTCAATAGCTGCCCTGCCAACAATCAAAAAAACCCCCAAAAAACCCCAAACCAAAAAAAAAAAAACTCCCAATAGTCCAAACTAGTCAAGAAATAAAAGACCTCCAAGAAAATGTAGACCTTTAATCTAAAGTGGACACGGTTAAAACCTTTTCCACTTCAAAATGTTCAGTGCTATATCCATTACAAGGATATATTACAAGCAGCAAGCACAGTGCCAGTCTTAATTAAAGAAGACTGTAGTAATTTTAGCAGGCAGTACAGGTGTACCCAGCCTACAGAATTGCTCTCCTACAGTGGTTACACAGAGGTGGTGGCTTCATTACTCCCTCCAGAGCTGAAACACCAAAAAGAATTGGACAAAACTCCTGAATTATATCCTGGTTTCTCCACTGACTGACCAGCTGGCCTCTGTATTCACTTCACCTCTGCTTCATCTTTCTCATGGGCAGTGCAAGTCTCTTTGGTCAATCCATTGACACTGGCAAAGCACTCATCAATACAGATTTACATACCCTTGCTAAGGTCTCTATAGGAACCACTGGATTCTTTAATACATAAAGTGCTGTGTCAGTGTCATGGTAATTATCTCCCTTTTTTTTTTTTTTTTTTTTTTTTTTTTTTTTTTTTTTTTTTTATTTTATTATTTTTTTTTTTTAATTTTAATCACTCAATATTGGAACCAGGATAAAAAAGCCTCAGCATTACGGTTTATGGAAAACTTGTTATGTGAGAAAGGAAAAGCCCAAGGCATTTCAAAAAAAAGCTCTAAAGTATCTTTTCTTTCCTTATATCAGTTTTGACGGGTCTCAAAAAACATAATGTGCAGTGGCTGTAGCAGGACTTCTGTTTGCACTGTGATTTCTGAAAAAATAGATATTTCATAGCAGACATTTCATGGCTTTAATGTTTTCTTTGTTTGTTTGTTTCTTTTCCTGCTCTCCTGTATCTCAGTGCCAAGGGAAAAAGCAGGATGATCTAATAGGTCTTTTTCATCTCTGATTTCCAAGATTTGATGAAAAACTTTATTCTGCACACTTCTCAGCCCCATATACAAACATTTTTCTTGGCCACTGGTCTATGTTTAAGCATGCCATACACTTCTCAGGGTTTCTGAAGGTTACATTTTTATACATACATAGGCAGGCATATCTTTGGTCTGTAGTATCTCCAATTTTCCAGTTTCGAAAACACTTGAAATCTAAAAAAAAAATCACTCAAAATACCTGAAAGTTGGGAGATGGTATGTGTTGTACGTTTTCTGACCAAATACTTTTATACACATATACACTTGTGTTATAAACATGCAATTGCATATAACATGGCACTGCCACTGCTTGTCTGAGTTGTCTTGTTCCAATTTGCTTCAGGGCTCAGGGAGTTTGTGCTTTGCTGCCAGCAAGGGGCCTTTCATTTAGCAGATCAATGCAGATAGCTCAGCACAGCCCTGCAGTGCTGCTGAATGAAGATGCAGGCTTGTGCATGAAAAATACACAGCTTTACTGGAGAAAAATGAGCACTGGAATCTGAGCAACACATGTTTTGTGACCAGCCTGTACTGAAGGCTCCAATCCAGTAGCACAGACTTCTTTTGGACTTCTTTCTTACTTACATGAAGTCCTCTTTTTAATTATAAAAGTGACATTTTTTCTGTGTTAGGGTTTTAGCCTGCCTAACCTACCAAAGCAGGGCTTGCTGGAAGTGGGAACTCAGCCTTCAGACTTTACTGATGCCTCTTGTGTTCCTGAAGCTGAGTTTGTGCTTAAGTTGCTTGCTGAAGCCTGAAGGCCTCTAAAAGGTTTGATTTTTGTCTTCAATAGTGTTCACTTCTTTCATCCTCACTGTAACCCATTCCTTCTCTCCTTCCCTCCACATGAATAGCTACACTCTTCCTCCCAAGGCCCTTCAGCACGCTCTAACACTCAGACACAACCTTGGTGGCACTGCACTGGTGGATGACACAAGAATCTCACTTGTCTTTGAGGACCCATCTGGAAAATGTCAGCTCTATTACTTGCTGTACTTTTCCTGGACCATCATCTCCCATTTGAACAATGGGAATGAACCCAGATGAACCATTCTAAAATGCTACAGAACTGCATCATGCCCCACCTCTGGAAGTGTCCAAGGCTAGGCTGGATGGGACTTGGAGCAATGCAGGCTAGTGGAAGGTGAGCCTGCCCATGGCAGGGGAAGTGGAATGAGATGATCTTTAAGGTTTCTTCCAACACAAACCATTCTGTGATTCTATGGTCTTACAGCTTTCAGGTTTTATGTCTACATGTCCCCTCTGGCTCACCACTCTGCCTGCAGGTGCAGATATTTTAACCTCTCTCATATCTGGGACTCCCCAAGCACAAGCAGCTCTTGCTCTTTGCCTTGCAAGCATCCTCACATGCTTTATTTGCTTCACCATGGAGCTGAGGACTGCCAGCCATACAAAAATACCATCCATTTTTGCCTTGCTGCAAAAATTCACCAGCTTTCAGCTCATACCCTGTGCACCCCTGGGCCCTGACCTCCATTTCCTCACTGAAGCCTCAAGGTCTTGCAAGAAGAGAGCACTATGAGAGATATGAAAATGTGAGGGGCCTTGAGAGGAAACCACAAAGGAGCAGCTGAGGGCACTTGTTCTGTTCAGCCTGGAGCAGAGAAAACTGAGGGGAGCCCTTGTAGCTGCCTACTTCCTCGTGAGGGGAAGATGAGGGGCAGCACTAAACTTTCCTCTCTGATGACCAGTGACTGAACCCAACAGAATGGCTTGAAGCTGAGTCAGGGGACGTTTAGGCTGGGTATTAGGAAAAGGTTGTTTTACCCAGAGGGTGATTATGCACAGACACAGGCCTTCCAGGGAAGCGGTCACAACCCCAAGCCTGACAGACCTCTAGGCCTTGGCACGCTTCCACACGTGATGGGATTCCTGGGGAAGTCCTGTGCAGGGCAGCAGTAGGACTTGATGTCCCCTCAAGGAGAACACCACACAGGCACAGTGGGAGGTGGCAGCAGGGCTTCCTGCCTTTGCCAGCCTCACAGGTGAGATCCAGCACGTTTTCAGTTCCCATTAAATCATCTTCTTGTCCTGGCTATGGAACAACTGGATTTTATTTATCTCAATGACTTTTGCCAAGTTAGAAGCTTTTTATTGTCTAGTTTGAAGCATAAGCTGTCTGCGAATGAAATTAATGGCTGCTGGATTATTCATTTCACCTGATGCAAAACCAGGTCTGTGTATTTACCCAGGACCTGGTACTAGCACTTACCACAGGAGGATCTGAAAAGTATTGGAGTCCTATACCTGTTAAATTTTGTTCAGTCAATTGACCAACATTAAAGAGCAGAAGAGGAAAAACACTCTGTGTTCTTCATTTATAGGCTGGTGGGGGAGAAAAAAAGCCTCAAGAACAATGTGGATTAAAGGAGACATTCACATTTGGAGAACATTTCCTAAACCTTATAAGAAATTTAGATAAGGTCACATTGAAGAACTCCTTGAATATGTATCTTTCAAATAATTTGTACTTCTCCAATTGACAGACTGACAACATTAATAAAAATCAGAAACTGTGAACTGAAATCAGAGCCTGCCTCAAACGTACACATTTACAATTCACAGAGCACTTCATGTGGATATCTTTCTGGACTCAATGCCTTAAGCTAAAAATCAGCTTCACATTCTCCCTCCCAGGCTGCTGCAGATATCATAAAGTTATTCCCATCCAATAGCTACAAAGCAGGCTCTGTAAAATCAGAATATTGCCATTCCTGTTGCTAGTGGAGATGATCCTGTTACAAAAACAGCATGAAACAGGCACTAATTCTTTGAACTGCTTTCTCAGACCCTGGTGTAAGGGTCAAGGAAGGCTGGCTGTAGAACACTGTGGATGTTTGCCCTGTTATGGATTTAGTGTCCTTGCTAAAGAGAAGGAGAGATATTTTTCTGACAATATTGCACCCAGTACTTTTCTTGTAATCATTAAGCTCAATTATCTTTTCACTAAACACACAGGAGAGCCTTGGAGGGGGCCATTTGAATTTGTGCTTAGCAATTTATCTTGGGTAGATTTGTAAATAGATTGAAGCACTATTTATATTTTATCATACACTGCGATTTTAAAAACCAAGCATCATGAAAGTACTTTGGTTCTCACTGATTTTAATTGGAATTTGTTGACCTTGTGTTTAGCAAGCCTTGAGGACTCACTTCACTGCTGTGACCACGTCACACTGGCAACTTTCCACTGCTCAGGGAACAGAGTGAAACCCACCCACCAAAGCACAAGGCAAGGATGACTCTGTTGGGAACTCTCTGATCATAGAATGACAGAATCATTAAGGCTGGAAAGGCCTTCTAAGGTTGAGCCCAATCATTAACCCAGCCCTGCCAGGCCCACAAATAAACCGTGCAATCTCTGTATATCCATTGTTTAGGCAAAGCCCCAAAATGTCCCCTGGAGACGGTATCTCTGATAAAAACATCAACAAAAGAATATCCTCATTTGGTCCTAATACATAATTAGAAATAATAAGTAATTTGGGAGGAAGGCAGCCACAATGAAATAATACATAAAACACACACGCATGCAGAGGTGATGCTGTTAAGAACTACATAAAAATATGTAGAAATATGCAGAATGCATGCTACTCTTGACTCTTGATGCACAAAGGCCTTGAGATCTATGGAGGAAAATTTGTACAGCAGAAAACAGTCTATTTTTATTACCACAATTATTGATCCAATGAGTGCTTTTTTTAGAACAACACATGACCATTGTCCTCATCTTTTGCTGGTAACCAAATCTCCCTCTTCCCTCTTACCCTCAGTTTTACTGTTATTGGCTTTAAATCAAGTCAGTAAACGATGAAATTTTTTCACAGCCTAACCAGTAAAACGGTGAAGCATAAAAAGAATGGTGTCAAATCATAGCCTCAAAGCTGATTAAAAGTAATCCTGCAGATGCTAAATATGGATTACCACAGCAATTACTGAAAATTCATAACCTTGCTAAAAAGGCATTCTAATGGAGTTCTGCAGTAGTTAAGGGCTGTTAGCTTTTTTAAAAACAATTTGCAGTAAAATGTGTGGAAGTGTGGTCTCATACAAGCTCCATCCAGTTCTGAATCAAAAATTGTTTATGGCTGTTGAGAGCTCTCCTGTGGTATTTGAAACAACCACAAACAGTGTTTTGGCTACCTCTATCTGCTCTTGGACCAACTTTGACCCACGTTATGTCCTCATTATATCTCTTTTACAGTTTAAAAAGGCTTGAAACCTATTTCATTCTTAATTTAAGGCCATTTCATACTATAAGTTGCTCTAGAATAAAGACTGTTATTGCATTAAGGTCTGTATGTTCAAGCCTGTCTATTACACAGACTTTTTTTAAAACACCATTACACCCTGTTGCTGGTGATAAACAAATTGACAAGAATCTGGCCATTTTTAAGTCACAGTCATTAAATAATACATGTGAACATAGTAATTATGCAAACCTTTTAATATCCACTCTTTAATATAGATTTAGCATTATTTTCAGTGTCAGCTAAATCTGTGCTGAGCTTCAGAAAATTTTTATATTGGTAACTCCACTACAGCTACCATTTGCACCAAGTATCAGTGGCAAAAATTGTCTTTTCCATGTCTGAGCTCAGACAGCAAGAAAAGATCATCTCCCAGATTTAGAACTGTGGAAAAAACTCAGAAGTATGGATATGTGCTCCTCTGTATTTTGCCAGAATTTCTGGCAGTGCAACTCTGTTGACAACAGCAGAGAACTAGCAATGTAACTACAATAGACTGTTGCTGTCTTCCTGAAATTAATTTTTTATAGACTGAAATTTTATGATTTTTTTTCCATCAAAAATAGATAAATTTGGATTTTCCGCTATTTGTATAAGTGAATTAATTTCCTGTAGATTTTGTTTTGCAATACATAAGGAGATGTTACAGCTGTATGCTTTTTTTTCTCCCTTAAACAGCAAAAATTAATAAGAATAACCTACACACGAAGAAAAAACTCCTTAAGTGAAACTTACAACATTCCTAGATGAGAATGCTTTAGAATGTAAGCACAGGGATGAAATAATTTGATCTAAAGTTTGTTTAAGGTTAACACATTCTTCTTCCTAGTGACTTGGAGGCAGATGGGATATATTTGCAAGTTTTGAAATCAGATGCCTCAATTACTTTTCCATTCCTTGATAAGGGAAATGTTACTCTGCATATGGGGGAATCTGATTATGAATGTTCAAATACTTTGCACTTATCTAGCATCAGACCATGGTTGTCATATTGAAACGTGATCCTTTTACTTAGGTCTGATAATATCAAAACAAACAAGAAAGAAATATACTTCAGCTGATAAAACCATCTTTCCTGTTACAACAAATTAATTTCATGAATCATATATTTAAGAAATAAAGAAAAGAAAGAAATAGAGAGAGAGTTCAAGTATTTCTTTTCACAGTTGCTGCAGTCTCCTACTGCCCACTGGCTACAATTATGTGCTCCCAGCTGATGAGGTGATGGTGGTCCCAGTCCCACCAGCAACCATCATGATTTTTCCTTGCTTCCACCAGCTCAGATTCCCAAGGAGATTGGGCACTAATGAGAACTTGCAACACAAGCTCTAGGGAGAGAAGGCTCAAAATTGCCCTGCTTAAGAAAAATCTGTGCTTCTCTCTCCTCTTTTCCAAAGGCACTAATCAATTTGAGACCTGAGGACTTACTGTTGGACTGTAGGACTTACATCCTACTCTTTTCAGTCTCTGTTCACTCTCCATTAACCAGAAGATGCAAGGCTACTGAAGTTAAAAAGTTAACTTAGAATTTTTCCAGATTGCTGTTGTATTGCCTCAGAAGAGTTATCTTTTCTGCCTGTACATTTTGAGGGAAGAGAAAAGGCTTTTAATTATATCTGTAAAGGATTATTCCCATCTCTGCAGAAGGGCTCTTGACATTTTTGAAGTCTAGGCATCTTCTGTTATGCTAGTAGTGGAGTGTGTATGATAGAGAGTGTTGCCTTTCCAAATTGGTAAAATGACCTATGCTGCTAATGGCAAAGCCCTCAAAGCTTTCTGTTTAGCAGGATCCTACACAAATACAGATCAATAGCTTCAATTTGATTCTCACCAGTCCATCTGTAAAAAAATTATCATTCATATGTCTCCTGTCAACACAATTGCTCTCTCTGATCCAAACAATTTGTTGTTTCTATTTGTTTAGAAAGAAAAATCCTCTAAACATTCCGATTAATTTGAAAAACTTCTCCTTTTCAACTACTGTGTGCTTCATACTTCTATAGCCCTATCCTCTGTGCATTAGAGAACAGTTGTCACACAGAAAATAGATTCTTTTCCTCCCACCAAAAAAAACCCCAACCAAACCACTAACAAACCCCCAAAAACCAAAACCAAACCAAAGCAAAAACATGGAGTGTCTTTGAATGATTCTTTCACTGATACACTAATCATGACCTTAAACTAAATAGCAGATAGGTTTTAATATAAGACACTACTAGATCGTACTTCTTCTAGATGGTAAGAGCACTGTTTACCATGATGGAGATAATGCTGGAATGCTGTTTGGTGTCTAAGGACAAACTAGCAATGAAAAAACAATGGAAGTTTTGATTTGCTGGAAATAATACATGAATTACTGCAGCCTGAGTAAATGATGACTAAAAGTACAGTGGACAACAATCTGCAGGTGTTTGATGGAGGCAAACATGGAAGAAGAGGTTTTCTCAGGGTCATCCAAAGGGTAGAAGTAGCAGCAATGCTAAATGGCCAAGCTAAATGAATGTTTTGGGTTTTTTTCTCCACCTCTAATAGCTATGATTCTGTTATATTAAAACGGAGGAAAAGCTACAGGGAAATTCTGAAGCCATTTCTAATCCAGGCCCTCACTGACAGATTAAATAGTACTGCCGATTGCAATTTCTTCTTCTGTAGTCAAATGTTAATTAGATTCCTTGCAGCTGTCTGTATATCCTGAGTTGGCTGATGAACACAATAACAATGTGAGCTGACTCAAGAGTAAAATCAAACTTCCTTGAGAAGGATAATGACACATTTGAAGCACAGACTGGTCCCACCAAAACACAAACCCCACCAGGGCACGGTGGCTCTGCTGTGTATTTTATACCATGTGCAAATGACTCTGCTGTGCTGGCAGGGTCCAAATAACATACGAATATCATCCCCTCCACTAAGGCAGATATATTAAAAAAAAACTAGAGAAGCTGGAAGTGAAGAAATAATTTTTTTCCATCTTCTGCAAACAGTCATAGAAGCCAGTCAAGTCACCTGATGCTTCTAAACATTCCTCAAATATCTGTGAAATGAGGAAACATTATTTCTCTTAATTTATTTTTGGTAAAACCTCATAGTGTCCTTGCCTGAAGAGCATTGACATGCAAACTATCATGCCACTATATCAGTGTCAGTACCATTAACTCCCAGGTATTTTTTCCTTTTCCTGAATCTTTAGCCAAGTGTTTAACTGGAGGTGGAGGACTCTGTCTTTTTACCTAAAATTGCCTTGAAAATGGTTCTTTCATAGTCAGTTTTATTTCAATTATTCTCAAGTTAAGAATTAAAGTTCAAATTTGAAATGAAACAATCAGTTGACTTCTTCTCAGAGACAAACAAATAGAATACTAAAAATGTGTATCTAATTCAACTTTGAGTTCCTACTTTTAGAATAAATTGAGATCACTTCTTAAACATACAATCTACCCACCTAAATCCTAAGACCAGGATTTTAACATACACGTTTCTACAAAAATGAATGAAACTTCAAAAGTAGTCTTTCACTTGGCTTTGAAAATTCTATCTTTTATTTTAAAACCTGGCTGAGTATTTACACAACAGACTGAAAAAGCATAACTTTTAAAACATCTCCTACTGCATCCTCATAAATTAGGGAATATAGGTTAGCTGATTTCACCTCAAACTCAATCAAACAGAAATCTACTTGCCATATTTCTACTTGGAGTTTATTTGACAGCAGTTTTGTGGGTACTGCCTAAAAATATCCTTTGAAGGGAAATAATGCAGAAATTACATTACTTTCTGTAAGTCTGATATTTTGTCCTTTTGAAATAATGAAATTAGGTCTGAAAAACAATCCTGTAATAGGAGGAGAGTGGAATATGTTATCTAATAAGTCCTATGATTGCTACTTATGACATAATTGCCAGTCAAATAGAAACTCCTCTCTAAAATAAAATCTTATCTTTTTTCACTACATCAAAAAAATGCTTAAAATGTGATGATACAAGAGGAAAAAAGTATTTTTGCACTTTACTGATGCAGCCTCCATTTGAGCACTGTTCTTGTGATAACCACATAAAGCATTCCTGTTCAAAGGTTCTGTTATTGTCAAGGAGATGAATTATAAAGCTACTTTATATTGTGCAATCTGTAGATTTTATTGACAAAGTTGTCAGGAGCAGAAGAACTGGGAGTCTCTCTGCTTGTCATGAGATAAATAAGAGGATCTACAGAGCTTTCAGCTTCATTCAATTTGTTTAGATACAAGTTGACTGGGAGCATTGATTCGATGCGAGACCAGTTATGGATTTTTAGGTAGGAACATGCACAGTGAGGAGTAATAGATGGCTCTAAAGTGAGTACAAGGCTGCAATTCACTTGGGAGGCTGCAGAGATTGTGCAAGTCTAGCTGTATAAGCATGCTGGATCAAGGGCAGATGGGTCTGATCCTCCCACAAAAGTGTTTTCTCTGCCTTCCCCAGCAGCAAAATATTTCTTGACCTCTTCTCCCATGGGGGAGCACCATGACAGGTTATATTTGTGTGCTAGGGGGTCTTGATTCATAGCCCCTCATTATTTAAAGATTAGATTCCCACCCATACTGCCACAAAGGGAGAAAGTCTCAACTGCTGACTAATGGAAACACCAAATTCCAGCTAATTTGCTGGTTAAGACATGCCAGAGCATGAGATTAACACAATATTTTGTTTTCCTATCTGTTAAAATGTACCTACTTGCTGAAGGCATCCTGCAAAGCCAGTACAGATAATGTGAATGATCAAATAAACCCCATGATCCCATGTTCCTCTTCCACATCATCACAATTTAACCTAGTCCTGAAAACTCTTTTATCCTCCAGACGGGAATACCCAAGGAGCCAAGACATCGGAAGTCCAAACCCAGTGTGGGTTTCCCTAAACAAGTGAAATCCTTAAAAACAAGAGATAAAAGGCTTGTGTGGTGGCTGAAGGAGAAGATCAAATTCTAATAGAACATTCAACATTCACTGATGTTTTAATTTTAATGGAAGTTTAGTTTTAATGGAAGTTCCCCTCCACTTCTCTGCTGGTTCAGCTTAAAAACTATTTCTGCATTGGGTATGTCCAATGGTGTTGTTGTAAAGATGGATGGTGCTCAGTGAAGGAGATGAAGAAAGAGGCAAGGGAGGGTGGGATTTATCTCGTATTCTAGCCACCTAAAAGTTATATATCTAATCTTAACCAGTCATCTAGTCTGCTCCATAAGGACAGGAAACTGTCAAGTTGATTCAAATCTTTAGTTGTATCTCCAAGAGGATCTTCACTGCAAACCAACTCATTTCTGGCTGAAAATCCATTACATTGCAATTTTCATTGAGTTTCAAGCTGGATGGGATTTAATCTGAAATCTCTGGAATAAAGGATTGCTTTCTTAGGCTTTTCAGCCATGTAGGCACCATCTATTATATCAGTTATCAGGTTTTAACATTTCAGAACCCATGCAAGATAGTTCCAACTTGTGTTTTGTTGCTCTGCATGCTGCTGAAGTAATTAAAAATGGAAAATGCTCTGAAGCCTTTTGCTGGTAATGGTACTTTAAACATAAAAGCTCTCCTTCATCTTTGTTGAAACTATTTGGTTTTGCACTGGTATAAATTACTTGTTCAGCACCAGTGTAATTTTTGGTTTAATATACCACTGGAAAGAGAACAATGTATTTAGGAGGATTTCTTTTTCCCTTAGAATTTATTTTCTTTCAGTCAGATCTCTAGGTAATTCTGTTTACTTTTCAATTCCCAGCATTGGTGAGAAACCTGTAATGTTTTGATCTTTCAAATATTCTTGACAAAATGCTCCAAGGTCTTTATTTGACAGATAAATCTGTTCTTCTGTTTTATTATTTTTTCAGGCAGAGTTATTCCAAACTAAAAATTTAAACACTGTGTTCCTCACCACAAGTTTAAGCTGAACGAGAAAGGCAAAATTCAATTTTTCCTTTCTGGGGTGAGCTGTCTCAATAAAAATATAAAATAGAAAATGAATTAAAAATATATGATCCATTAAATGTAACTTCACTGGCTGTTTTCAGATATTCTGATGACTTTCCAGCATAATTCCATTTTAAATAACAGATCATTAAAACAAAGCCATAAGAATGTTATCATCTGATTTCTAAAGAACAGGACTTAGGAGATCTGGCTCCTATTGCTAGATATAATCCAAATTTGGGAAAGACACTTAGCATCCCAGAATACTGCCAGAGTTTCATAGAAGGATGCTGGAGAACTCTAGCCTGGACCAGTGCCTGCTTCCCAGCCCTCAGTCACTGGAAATACTGAAGGACTACCCATGACAGATGGAAATACAGAACAGCAATAAATTATAGTGCAGGGATGCTCAGATTTTAAGGTTAGGGATCACATTTCACTGAATATCTTTCCATCAAGCCAAGAGACTTCTGTGAATATACAACAGCAGGCAGCCTTGAACTGCAAACTTTCAGAAATGAAGCATCCACACTGTGGTACCACACTGTCATACCTTCATTATTATCTTGCCTTTCTTTTGTACCTCTCCCAGACTGCCCCTATTCAGGTGTCTAGGTCTAGACCTGAGTCCCAGTCCTTCTCTTCACATTTGCATTCCATGAGAGAATCACAGAATGATGGAATGGTTTGCTTTGGAAAGGACCTTAAATATCATCTAGATCCAACCCCTGCCATGAGCAGGTACACTTTCCACATATCCCAGGGTGCTCCAAGCCCCATCCAACCTGGAAACCTCAAGGGATGGGGCAGCCACAGCTTCCCTGGGCAACCTGTGCAAGGGCCTCACCACCCTCACAGTTAAGAACTTCTTTCTAACATCTACTCTAACCCTGCCCTGTGTCAATTTGAAGCCATTCCCCCTTGTCCTGTCATTCCAGACCTCTGTAAATAGTCTTTCTCTCTCTTTATTGCAGGCTCCCCTCAGGCACTGGAAGGCCACAATGAGATCACCCTAAAGCCACCTCTTCTCCAAGCTGAACAAACCCAATTCTCTCAGCCTTCAGCAGGGTAACATCCCTCATTCTCTATGCAAATGGTGGTTGTCTGTGATTAATCTATCACACTGTTTTGCATCAGCCTTCCACATAATTCTCAAATTAAACACTTCTGCACTATCTCCCATGGCATTTTTTGCAATCCAGTGAGGTTTCCTCTAATCATCCATGAGTTATCACACTGCTTGCCTTCTAATTCCCTGTTTCTGTAGTGGTACCTACAAACTCTTTCAGTCACACCAGTGCCCTTCCTGTCAAATCCACCAATACAGTCTCATTGCTCCTTCACCAATTTTTGCCCTTTATCTTTTGTTTTATAATTAGATTACAGAGGGTTTTGACTCCTGACCAGCCCTTGTTATTGTGGGCTAATGATAATACAAACCCCAGTGGCTACAAGCAAGTGTTAATGCTCACAAGTTGCCCTGGTTGGCAAAACTTCCATGAGAGCTAGAGGCCAGGTCAGCCCAGCCTTGCCATAAAGACACTGCTGGAGTGGGATGCCAAATGCCTGGGACACACAGAGAATTGAATTTGCAAGATGTGGCCTGTGCTTATTCCTAAATGCAGAACAAGAATTCAGGGTTGTAGCCCAGCCACTAGTACAGGAACTCCAGGAACAACATTCTGAGGTTTTCATTGCAAAAATCCACAGTGCCTTCTGAGTTGCAGTGATGACAGGACTACAGCTCTTGTGAGACAGAGTACATTTGAGAATTACAGTCTCTCTTCCTCTCCCATCTTTGCAATAAGGAACTGCAAATGTATTTGTAGGAGGAAAGGGCTAATTTGGTCAAGGGTATAAGATTCATAAACTCCACGCCTTATGAAAATATTCTGTGATTTTTAACAGCCATTAAACCCCCAAAGATCTATTTCTCAGGATTCAACTCAGAGGACATGTTCTGCCTATAGTAAATGGCCAAGCACTCAATAGATCTGCATTACCTTGATAATGATCCTTCTGGCATTTGAAATTATGGCTAGACTGATCTGTGGTATGTGGCTTAAGCTGCTAAGCCATTGCCTGTTGTCTCTGTTTTTCATTTGACTTGGTAGCTTCCTGAGGTCCTGAATTCATCCTTGAGGGTAATTCAAGCCTTTCCTGGCATTGAGTGAGCTGTCATGACTTACCTACATGATATTTAAGAAGGGTAAAGAAGGATTATTCTAAATGCCTGACTTAACCTAACTAAAGTTTGACCCATCAATGATATTTCAATCATTTTCTCATGTGTGGTTTAGTAATTTGCACATTGCAGACTTTTCTTTGGAAAGTTTCAGATATTGAAAAAGAGACAACTTTTAGCCCAAGGTTAACATAAACAACAAACAAGGATAATCTAGAAGCAGCCTACTGACTGGTTTTGCACTGGTTTTGATAGTAATTTAAAAAATGAACTTAAGTAAGTATTGGCATGACAAAGCAGTTTATTTACAAAAATAAACTGTCATGCACTGCTTTAAAATAATTATTTTATATTGACTGCACTAAACTGGGGTGAAGGACAGGAAAAGTGGGTCTGGCCTCTGCTAAAATGGTTGCTACCATAGACTTGTTGCCAGAGGGAAAGAAGCAAAGTGTAATTCTATTTACAGCTCTAATATTCAAGTTTTACCTCCTAAGCAGTGACATGATGCTCCAGAGAACTAATGGTATTTAAATAACAGGGCTCCAGTCTACTATCTGCACTGCCTGTGCTGTACAGCATCACATCAGACTTCATGGGCTGCAGGAGGAGCACCTTGCACCTTTCTTTCACTAGCAGAGATGTTACTGGACTTCTCAGAGGCTGAACAGATTAGCAGCAAGAAGTGCTGTCAGTCAGGAGTTGGGGCCTCCTGTGCATCCTTCAAAATACCCTGACTCCCATGTATTGTTCCTCTCCAGGGTATCCCACAAGGCAGCTCCTGGGGTGGGTCAGTGGCTCCAAATCAGTAATTTTCTGCTCCTCACAGCAGTGATCATTTCAGCAGACATGTGTCATTAATCACATTGGGGGCCTAAGAAATCCTGGTGAGGAAAGGGAGATCTCTCCAGGGTCACTCCTGTAAACTTTTTCTCTCCTGTGAGTGGCACAGCCTGGCTGTGTATCCCACGGGCTGCAAAGCCTTCTCCTGGCAGAGGAACCCTGATCAGCACTGCTCAGCAGATTGTGGCCGTGTCTTACACTGACTTCAGGAGTTACACAACCTGCACGCTCATGCAGATGTTTGCAGAACCCTGGAGGTGATGCCAGCCAGACACTTGGCACCAAGACCCAATCTGGGAGATGAGGAGCTTTCGAGGCTCATTACTAACATTCATTATTTTCATTTTTAATAAGAAAACTGATGTGACACATCAGGGGGATTGGTCAGTCAGCAGAAAAATGAATAGCCTGGCAGTTAAATGTCTGCAATTCCCAGACACTCCCTGGAAAAAACTTGGGGTTATTCATCTGAATTTATCTCATGGTTCCTGGATATCACAGCAGTGGTTGAAAGTGGCTGAAACTTTTTGCACTACTTGTTGCACCATCTGGATTCTCTGTGGTGAACAGTGAGAATGTTTAAGGAGTGCAAACCCTCTGGACATCAGTTTCCAAATGACAGCTTCAAGGAGGGATCCATAAAGTGACTGGTTTTAGAAAGCCATTAAGGTACAGTGGGTCCTGGAAGTCTTTCTTTACAAATACTATTTTCCATAGTCATTATCAGTCACTTTCTAGCAACACCAAGAAGAGCATTTGAAATTTTAAAATAAGAGAAGACTCATTAAAAAGAAGTGGCTTCTTTTTCTTGGCCTGCTACTTGCACACAAGTCCCAGTTTCAGACAATGAGAAATTCTCAGGTTCATCTTTCATTTTCCTGGTGTGTTTTTTGTTTTTTGTTTTTGTTTGTTTGTTTGTTTTTCCCCCCCACTGCCTATACCCCTTGGGCGATATCTACATCAGTAAATAAAATGGGCCAGAACACATTGCCCCTGAAAGCAAGTGGAATGACTTATTGTACTAAGATTTAAAATTCCTACTTGAAACATGATCACCTTGTTTGTGTCTTACTGATTTGAAAACCATCCCTGGTTCTCCCTGCCCACTGAGTAGTGCTCAAGTGTTATTTGGAGAGATTTGCCAGCCATAAGCCAAAACACACCTGAGACTGGCTAACATTAGTTTAGGAAAATCACCCCATTCCCTTTCCAGTCACCAGCACAGATGGGTAGATATCTTTGGATCTCCAACTCAATTCATCAGTTCAACACCATTAAGACCAGTGGACTTAATTGAAGAGATTTGCACTCCTGTTCATGAAAATAAAATTTTCCCTCAACTCTTAGGATGTGGTGAGTCACCCTCTCAAACTTGCTTCCTCTCTCCAGTGACTGTAGGAGGAGCTTAGATGACAAGTTTCCACAGGTTGCCTGGCTTTTGGGTGACTAGAATTTAGTGAAAATCCCGTTCTAAAAGATAAAGGACTTGCTCCATTTTTTAATCTGAATGATATTAAAACCAACCTCTACTTTGCAGGGAATGAAGAAGTTCTACTTAGAACATATGCAGTTCAGTTCTTTCCTGTGAAGTTGCCATATGGCAGGGGAGTGATGGGAAGAAGAAAAATATTGACAGTGATGATATATCTTATTACAGAGCATAAGGACTAAATTTTCCTCTCAGTTACACTAGTGAAAATCTGGAGTGAACAGCCTTGTCTTGATAGGAAAATCAGATCAGTCAGTGGATATACAAAGCCAATTATGAGAATGAAACAAAAGCAAACTTGGGAAACATTATGGTATAGTAAAGAAGACATGTGGTAGGGTGCCAGAAGACAGGAAGTCATTGAGCCCAGCACGCTTACTCTTCCTTTGAAAAAGTCATCCCATCTACAGTAACCACAAGCAGTCAGGATCTTGTTTTATGCCTGAACTTGGCAAACTGAATGAAAGCTGCCCAAAAACATCTGTTCTGGGTTCCAAACATTTATATAGCCCTTTGTTAGAGTACCAAAGATGGCATCTCATCAATGGAAGGGAAGCATTGCAGAAGAAAACAGTTCAAGGATGCTATAGGGAGAAATCTAAGATTAACACAAGGCCTGCAATGTTTTACATACCAATAACAATCACTTATTTCTTGCTGAACATCCAGCTGATTAAAACTTCAAACTCTATTTGACAGGCAAATCTAGAAACTGCTCCAAGGAGAGAGACCATGGTTCATTCCTATTCCATACTATTTAGAATTTAGTATTCCATTCAAAATTGTTTAGAAATACATTGTGGGCAACTTAACAGCAAAATATGCAGCAATAGTCCAGTTTCTCTACTACATTACAAAGACATAAAGGCAAATATATAGCTGAGAAGACTTCTGGAAATATAATGTATATTTAGCAATTAATAGTTATCTGAAACTTAGTTTTGCAACCTGCTAGCAAAAGAACTGTTTGATTTTCAAGATCTTATCCAGACTGTGGAAGATAATCAGAAAGGTACAGACTTTTTGGACCTAAATGGCAGGATGATAGCTTTAATGTAAACTAGAAGAGGTAAACAGTGCATAAAACTCAGCCAGACAAATTTTCAAAAATTAAAAACTGAAGTAAAATTACCACCTCTAATTTTGCACACAAAAGAGTTAAACAGCAATTTGATAAATAAACTATGTATTAATTTTTTTTGGAGGCCTCTGTAGACAGAATTCTAGCAAACGAGTTCAAAGACAAACTATAGCCAACTCAATGTCCACAGTTTCTTTGGAGCCAGTATGGAACATTTGGCCAGAAAAAACCAGTGCCAACTACCCAGTGCAAAGCCTATACTTTAATTTGCAAAAGCAAAAAGCTGTGATTTATACTTCTGAAAGGAAGAAGTTAAAAAAAAAGGGATCTAACAGTACGTTCTGTGTAGGTTTATTATTTTGCCAACAGTTTGTGGGTTGGATGATGAGGCACGTTCCTGAAGATTAGACATCACCATTTTTTTAAACAAACAAAACAGCATGCAAGATCAAAATTCCCCTAAAGCAGAGGCAGTCCTTGTGAAAGTTCAAGGCTGTTGTGGCTCTCCTTTGGCTCTTTCTTAAAAGAAAAGAAATTCATCAACGAATAGCATTAATCAGCTTTGGTCACAGGGGCATTTTTGCTTCCAGTTGTGGACAGTTAGAGGCACAGTGTCAACTGGTCATTAATTAGGTTGTGTAAAGTGGATACACACTGCTTTTTGTGACACCAAAAATTTCTTGTGAAGAATGGGACTATAACATGTAGGCATGTCTTGTTTTCTTCTCCTTTTAAACCAAACAGTTTCCTTGTTCAGAAGAAAACGTGAAACATAAATGTATACTGGAAGTAAGGAAAGTGGTTCCACTGACAAAATCAACAGACAATTGAAAATCAAGTGGAGTCAACGGTGTGTAGTTAATTCATGTGTTCAAACGTGGTAGCATGGCTAAGGGAAGGGTGTCTTGATCTCCAGAAATATTAACTGATGAAATTTATAATGAAGATTTCTGACATTATTGCCATCACAGGCTTGTCCAACAGGATTTTTTCCAGTTTCCTAGACTGTCAAAACCATCTTACTGCTGATCTTAAGTAGGTGATCCATAAATCTCTTCATTATAGAGCCTCAAGATAGCATTCAAATTTTGGCCAGATGTTATGGTTAAAAATGGGATATTGTTTCTCAGGGAGAAATCTTTTTCACTGTCATGACTTCCCCTAGTCACCAAAAGCCTGTTCTAAGGCTACAGATTAAAAGTCCCAATAAATATATTATCATTGTGCAATAAAATAGCTCTGCCAAAAAGAAAAAAAAAGGAAAAAAAGAAAGAAAGAAAAAAAAAAGCAACACACATGAAATCCCAAGGAATGTCATTCCTTCGCCTGAAAAATATCACTTTTTGATGAGAAAAAGGGCAGTCATAAGTTGCACATTGTTAGATGGTTCTTACGGATTTTGCAGCAGTCAGTTCAGAAAATCTATTTCTTCAATATATGTATAAAATCTTAGTTTGAACAACATAAATTAGGGAAGAAAAACAAGCCAACAGAGCAATTTCAGATATCTGTTCTAGTGCTAGGCATAGCCTTCCAAACCCTAAAATATGTGTGAGACTTAAGAACACCTCTACACAGCTGTCACTCTCTTCCTGAGATGTGGCTGCCCATTAATGTATAAATTAATTTTGTTTGTAAACGTCATCTCTTTTGGCAATACCCAGGGCTGAAGGCATTCAGGAAACTTTTCAGGAAACATAAAGGTACTTTTCTCAAAGTTTAACTTAGTATAAATGAAGATGCATCCTTATTAAAATCTCAGCCCTGCTCATGGACTCTTCTAAGTCTTATACTTTATGAATCATCGCTATTATTCATAAATTTGTTTCCATGAAGACTCTCTTCTTTAATGCTTTTGTTCCTAATAGAATGGCCACATTTCAACTTCTGCTTCCTGGGGAAGGATTTTGCAAAATATTATGAAGACAGAAAATACTCCATGAGTTTCTAAATTGTAGGTAGCAAGAGGATTTATTGTTATGCCGGGAGAGAAACCAAAGGGATATAAAAAGTGATTCACAAGGACAAAATACAGTCTCTTATTCAGGAGAGAGAGGAAAAGATGCCTTCCATGGACCCATCATGCCATTTTTAATTTCTACATTTCTTCTCTTCCATATTCTTTGAGTGGGATACCCAATGAGGTAGATGCAGTACAGCTATAATTAGGTTCATCTGAAAGATGGTAATTAAATAAAACAGAGAATTGTAGCACACCAAGATGAGCCATGTTTGTAGAAATACAAGCGGCTGACCAGTCTTCATGGCAACTAGATTTTTCTTACTTGTGTGAATTTCACCAACTTCTGCCTTCATTCTTTTTCTTCTTTTTTTTTCTTCCTATTCAATTTTGCATTGTTTTCTGGGACCTTTAAACCAATATTATGCCCCACTGACAAATTTTCCTATAGGAATGTGATACTCATCAAGAGAACAATATCATTTGGATGAAATAAGACTCCCAAAGGAGTCCCTTCAGAGCTAGAAAACCCATAAACTTCCTACTGAAATGTTACCCAACTTGTGATTTTGTCTTTTAAAATAAAATATTAGGGATGTTTTATAGATTTGAATCTTTTTTCATTATGGGAAAGAAAGGATAACCGCCTTCTTAGGCTATCAGTATATATTTTTGAGGCAGCAATGATTCTTCCAGCAAACTTCATGTTGCCATTGAAATGTCTTCCCTTTTTTTGAGCAAGGCAAGAATTGCAGAATGATACTATATGGGTGAGATCTAAAAATAAAGTCTCTTGGCAATTGTGCTAAAATAAGTATTGCTAGTAGCTTGATGTAAATAGGAGGAGAACCATTTCCTAAAAATTACTTCTATTGTCTCTGGGCATAATTACTCAGGTGGAGAAAAGGCACCTGTTCCTCTTTAAGTAATTTATCACTTCTGTGGGGAAAAAAAATCTCTGGAGAGCACATCCTTATCTGTAGAGAAAAGGTCAATATTGCTCTATTCCTGTCTCTGATATGCCTGCATAGCTCTATAGTTGATGGTGCCATAAGAATTATCATAAATAAGAATGATTACACTCATGGACAATGATGCATTTAAATCTGTTGCAATTAGCTGTTTCTCGCTCTGACACCAAACTTCTGGCATTAGACCTCCCTGCACCTTGGTTTATCTGCCCGCAAAATGAGGGGAAAGGTACTGACCTTTCTTATAAAACTAGTCTGAAATTCACTGCTGAAAAGCACCTACCTACAAATTAGGCAGAATATTTAATAGCATATCTATCAAGAGCACAAACTCCACTGGCTTGTAAATTCTCGTTGGGAGACACACGCTTATGACATTCCCTGTTGTCTAAACTTGACTAAAAGTGGTCATTTTACCTGAGACTCCACTGACTGCCAGAGAATTTAAAATTTTACTTTGTTTTCAGGACATATCTTATTCCCTGATTTAGATACACCTCTGGGGTCAAATATAAATTCTTCTTTGAGACTGTCATAAGACAAAAGGATGATAATCCCAGAATCATCAAATGACTTGGATTGGAAAGGACCATCCAGTTTCACCCCCTACCATGGGCAGGGACACCTTCCACTATCCCAGGCTGCTCCAAGCCCTGCCCAACACAGTCTTGGACACTTCAAGGGGATCCAGGGCAGCCACAACTTCTCTGGGATAATAACAGAAAGTATAATGCTTTCTAGTTACAAAAAGATGTTGGAAAAATGAGTATCTTTCTGTGTAAAGGGTCAATACAAAAAGGTCCTTAATGGGGTCCAGTTTAATGGACAGAACACTGCAAGGACAAATGCATGAGGGCCAGCCAGCAATGCTGGGCTTCCTCTGGTGCACTGCCAGGAGCACAAAAATCTGGCAAAACCATGTTATACACAAGAAAAGAGTTGTCCTTGGTGCAGGAGACGTACTAGGATCACTCCAGCCATCTGGATGGCCCTTCAGCCACCTCCTCCTGAGGCTATTTCTTCCTGATGACCAGTGGAGTGACAGCATCCCTTGTTTAGTGACATCACCTGCAATTATACAGTTTAATTGCAGATGCTCCCTCTCCTCTCTTTACCCTGTAGCCTTTACCTGTGTTTCATATAGCAGTGGAGGCAAAGTGCTTGGTGAGTAAGTTTATAATATTTTCATTAAGAATCTGCATATAGGTGGAATATGACTGGGAACCTAATGAGCTACTTTGTAATTTGATGAAATGGTGTGACTTGCCAAGGGACTTGGCCCAAGGAGTTTTGTGTGCTAATCTGATGCTAAGCACAAGAAGGACTTCAGGGATATCATCTTCTCCTGGGTGTCTTGCCCACGTTGCAACTGCATGACTCTAATTAACATTAATCACGCCAGAGAAATAGAAGACCAAAAGCTACCTGGGGAACTACAGTACTGAGAATGAGAACCTGTGCTAGCCAACACTGTCATTGGGGAGTAATTAGGTCCTCTGCAAATCCTAGTAGGAGTCTCACATCTCCAGCCACGTTCTGGCACATCTTGCTTAAACACTGAGTACGAGCTGACTGAGGATGCCACTAGAGATGTTTTAATACAGAGAGTACAGAGAGTTAATACAAAGGGGAGCGCTGCCAGCACTTTGGACAGCATTTTTGGAGTGGGAATTAATCCCTCTTCTCTGTAACATTTTGACTAGTGTGAATACATCAGTACCATCCACATTTTAAGTATTCTTCTTCATGATTCATGATGAATCAGAGTATGCATCCGCCCTATGTTCTGCTCAGGTATGGTGTGAAAGTGAAGTAGAAAGTGCCATCAAGTCATAATAATACACTTGGTTTGTAAAACCCATTTCATTCCCTATATTTCAAAGCCTTACCAGTATTAATTAATTAAAACCTTGCCACAGTTCTATGAGTTGGGCAAGGACTATTATCTCATTCTATCAGCCAGTGAACATGGAGACCCTGGAGGCCAGATTGAGACTGTCTGCTTTAGGCACTCAATTTATTCATTGCAACATCTAAAATAAAATAGGTGCTTGGCTCCAGCAGAATGATTCAGATCTCTTAGGGCAGGTGTCTATGCAAACCATACAGGCAAGGCAGTGACAGATGTCTCTGAAGTAGGACCCAAGTGATGTTCACACATTTCTCCATCAACAGAACGGAGAGCTGTAGGCCCTTCATGGGATGCTTTTATGTGGTTACATGCAGCCACTCCAGGCATAAGCACTAGGAAATATTATTCTCACAAGTGTGGCTGGGTAATTGCTTAATTTAAGGCTCAACAGTGTGCAAACCTGCTTATGTGGGAATCAAAAACAGAAATTCCCTTATGAAGGGCAAGCACCTGGGCTGTGGGGTAAGTGGGAGGAAGGACAAGATATTAATGATTTGAGCATTTATCTTGAAAATAGAAACATAGAGATCTAGCTGTCCAGACCAAGAGGGTCTGGCCCCAGCACTTCCCATTGCCCCAACTATTCCAGGAGACAGGTAAGGCTGGAGTGAAGGCACTAAGGTCAACCACTCAACAACCAGCAGTGTGGGATGCAGAAACTAGTGAGATCAAACCAGTAAATGGGGAGTTCTTTTGCTTGTAAAGCTTCTATTGCGGAGCTCTATCAGATAAATGGCATTAATTGAGACAAGCCTTCCCTGGTGACCCAGACTTAGCTGCCACTTAGGATTGCCTGGGTGCTTCCTCATTGCCAGACTGACATGTCTGGCGTGTCTCCTGTATCCTGGTACCCGGTCCTCCACACTCTGTAGTTATTAGCTGGCCATCAGGGAGCCATTTGTTCCATCTGAGAGGAAAGCTGGGCATGGCAAAGCTGACCTATGTGCTGCAGGTTCTGTTCCAGGCACAGCCTGGACAAGCACCACACAGTTTTGTCTGTTTGCCTGATGCAATATAGCAGTGCTAGCCTGAAGCCTCAAACCCCAGTGTAACCCTGCTGTCACTCCCCAGTGCACACAGGAAGCACATGGCTGCAGAAAAAAACCCCACCAAACAACAAACATTTTGGCATCTGTATTAGGAAACAAACAAAGCCTAAACACAAACCCCCAAACCTACAAACCCAGAAATACTTAGAAGTTTGCACCAGGCTTACAAGGAGATGTTGTCCCGTGCAGATGAGGATCAAGTTTTGTGCAGTGTGGATGATCTGCCCACTCCAGCTGCTTGCAGCTCTTAGCTATGTGAACATAAACCAGCCTGCATCAAGCAGTTCAGAGACATAGACTGTCTTTCTGCTTGAGACTACATAAAGAGTATGAACATGCTTCAAATTTCTGTTGCTGAAGTGTTCTGTGCTAGCTTGATATCACCTGAAAGTGGTGGGTTTGGTCAGACTGTGGCTTAATGTGGTGGGCCCTTTTCAACACCTTGGGAGACATTAGCAGCCTCTTATCCACTTGTGAGTCATGATGCATTGTCAGTCCCTGAGCACAAATGAAAACATATGCTTTATGTGTTTAAGTTCCTCGTATATCTAAAACACACTATCTAGATTTACATGTAACACTCAGGTTCTCTGGGAGGTAGGACCCTCTTCAGATGAAACAGACTGAAGCATTCTCTGGTACTTAGACACATCTAGCTCATTCTCACAGGGATTTAAGTTGACTCATGAATGGTCTAAATCACACTCATTGACTTCTTCAAGCTATGCAGTACCTCAGGAACAGAGCTGAGAAAACGACTCATGAGTGCAGAACCTGGGCTTGAGCCTGATTTATTACCATTTTTATGTGGTAGGGGTTTCTTTGATCTCAGCAAGAGTCTTCACTGATTAGCAGCAGTGAAGGGAAATTTGGGTTAATGCATGGTCTACCCACTCTTTAACATAAGAGTGGCTCCTATTAGCTCTTTAGCAGTTTGTCCTTTTCTGCAAGAACTTGCACAGCTGACTTGGCTAAACTTTTAATGGGTGCGCTTCTCATGTGGGAGGAAATGTTAAGCACTGCTTATTGTTACTTAGAATTACACACCCAAATGCCATAACTCCATCCAAAGTTCCCAGGCTGCACTACTATATCACAAATAAGATCTTCCTCACCGCCTAAAGTAATGTCATGATGCAGTGCAGGAGCCAAGGAATGCTGGGTTTGCAAAACACACACATTGCTTCAGATTGCAATGAATTAATTTAAGAGGAGATCAGGCAGCAAACCATTAATTTCAGTGCAATATACTTTCTTGCTCTGCTTATTTACCGAGATGTTGCCTCAGTAGATCAAATCAATGAAATTACAGCAGTGCACTGACAGCAGCTGATATCTGCCTAGTATCTTGGGGAGGCTTCCCTTTATCAACTGCTTCCAGTTTTTGCCTGACAGAACTCTACTGTTCTGTCTGTTCCGCTGGAAAAAGGAAATTTAAAGTTTTCCAGCATAGCTGGCTGAGCCAGAAGCTCGTGTGGGCAGCCAAGCACAGGCACACGTATTGACTGCCCTGCGAGCAGTAAACCCAGTTCCACCGTGCCAGAGGAGGTGTGCTGCTCTCCCTGGGTGTACTTCTGGAGGCCACGTGTAGGGTGTGCACAACTCCACCCTCAGCTGAGGTGGGAAACTTCTTCAAAGTGGTTTTGAGGTTTTGTTAAGAAGCAAAACAGGAAATCTGCATGAATCTGGAGTTTAACTATTTTATTTTTCAACTTGTTGCTCTCCAAAACTTTTTTTAAAATAAAAATTAAATAAATAACTGACCTCATCCCTAGTTTTTACTGGTGCAGATGAGATTTCAGGCAGCAAAGATATCCTGGAGTAGTCCAGGGATTTTTTTTTCCTTTCCTTTCTTTGGCAAACCAAGCAACTCAAAGGCTGTGTCAACTTACTTAAGTGCTCTTTATGCCAACTAATCATAGCCGGCACAAAAAACAGTGCTGACTATTGCTGCCTTTCCAGCCTACAGAGGAGGCAGGGAAATCCAGAGACACGGAGCTGTAATGGCAAGTCTGTGCCATCTGGAGAAATTCTCTATCCTCAGCTCAGCTGCTTGGAACCAGAGGAAGGACAACTGAATTAACTTGAAAAATCTGTGAAGAGGACAACACCACAGGGGTAAAAAGCACCAGAATAAGACTTCCTGAGCCAATATGCTGACCCACATACCCAGTACCACTACCACTGCTGAGGGCACTGCTGAGGGCCCTGTCCCTTCCTTCCTCAACCTTCCCTCTGGTAACCATGAAAACCACAAGAGCTGATTTAATAGACTGCAGTAATGTGGGTCCTCCCCAGCCCTGAGAAAGCTATGGTGAAACCATCAAGTTTCCTTATGAGGTGGGGGCAGGAATGTTGTTACTACTGACCTCAGTGTAGGACCTAAGCACAATAAAAGTTCCATCAGCATCACCACAAGCTACTGAGCTTTGTGGTAAATTGTCGATTCACATTCTGTGACACTCTTTGCTGAGCAAACTCTGCAAGTGTATTTTCTGTTCTATGTAAGGCTGAGTTTGAGTCAGATTCTCTGAGGAGATAGTCTGTTGTCATTCACAAGCAACTGCACTAAGACAAGTGAGTTAGTGACAGATGTAACACAAATTGGCTGAGCTGTATTTTGCAGTTGGGATCCCAACAAGCTCCTCACAGTTTTCTTCCAGTTTATTTAAGCTGCCTCTGTGTGCTGCATAAGGCACCAGCAACACTTTCGCCACTGCTCCAGCATCACTCTGACGTCAACATTTTGATTTGATTTTCTGTCACTGTTCTTACAGATTAAATTTCAACCAGTGACCCACAGCTTGATAGCTCATTAGCAAATCCCTTTGAGCCATCCAGTCCTGCCCTTGCTTGACAGTTAACTCTGCATTGCACATACTCCTGAAGCCTCCTGAAGGCTGCACTGCGCCATGAGAAAGCTCGGTCAGATTCAGCGCAGCTGCAAAAGCCTATGGGGATCAATGCCCAGGTGCATGTTTTCAATGACAAATCACTAATGATTCTTATTATGAGTCCTGGCGTCTTTTCAAGTCATTGAGGTTGTATAAAGACCCCTCCATGGACAGTCAAAGTTTTCCTTTCCCAGCCCTCTCCTCAGCCCTTGAACTACAATTATTCTGACTTCCTTCTTAAAACAGGACATTCTTTCTCCTTTTGTTGTTCAACATCATTATTGCAATCAGGTAGACTGAGCCCTTTTAAATTTTCTCTTGCTGTGACACATGGATATAAAACTGGAAGGCAGTGGGAATGGAGGAGCAGCCTCAGATCATCTTCTGGAGGTCAGACCCCAGCTCTCACTTTTGCAGCTGAGTAGGACAGGATGTATGTTGCTCTGAGCACATCAGGATCCCTCTCACTGACAGATGCCTTAAGCTCAGATTTTCATATGCCCAGCTTTGAGTTACACTGATCAGCAGGTTTGTAGTAAAGGTGCAGCCATTGTTCTGTTTTATGTCCTGCATGCATCCCAACAGACCTCTTGCCTTGCACCTACATTATCAGGGGCAAGAAATAGTATTGTGTACACACCAGAGCTAAAGTAAACGCTTTTGCCTCTAACTCTTCTTAAACTGCCTCTTATACAAGTACTCAAGCTGGCACCATCAAAGTCTTGACACACCCACTCCCTCTAAGCTAAGAAAATCTTAGGTTGAACCAAGGTTGTTTTCACAGCACTTGGTATGTTGAACACAGTCAGAAGGATCCTGGCATGCCTGGATCCTGCTCTGGTGTGCCACTGAAGGTGTGGATGGAACTTTCCAGCCCCACACCGTCCTTTTGCCTCAGTAGATATTTTAATCCTGAAGTCAAGCTCACTAATTTCAATGGGGAGGTGCTTGATTTATGCTCGGTCGAAATGAGAATCTGGCCATGATTCTTTATCGCCTTTTAAAGCCAAGAGCCCAGCAGAAGCCAATTGTGTCTGACGTGAAGCAGCTGCACACCCAATGTGGAATCTGCACAACTTCATAAACTAACAGTGGTCTGAATAAAAACTTCAAACAAGATGTTCTGGCATTGGCCAGGGAGAGTGAAGATAAATAGCCGGGAGACGCCAAGTTGCGAAGGAAGAACTGCTTGACTGTTGGACAGAGAGCAAAGTAAGAAGCAGAAATTAGGCAGGGTGCTGGGAGGCTTGTAACACTCCCAAAAAGCAAAAGGGTCACAGGATTTAATTTGATTAATTCGTCGCTGGTCTAAAAGGCTTTGTACTGAGCCTCAGGCAGTGCAATAAACATACAATCATTAAGAGAGGAAATAAAAGTTAGGTTGGGTGATAAATAGTCCTGCTTCCTCTCCCACTCCAGCTTCTCTCCTGCTTCTTCTCTCCTTGGTCAGTTCAGACACTGGAAGCAACACAGTAAATCAAGAGGTAGCCTTAAAACAACAACAACAATGACAAAACTCACTGTATTTAAATTGCCTTAGTCAAAACAATTTCAAGGAAATCTTTGCTTCACTTTTGCCATTAGCAGTGTGTCCCTTTATGGATACAGTATAGGCAGAAAGGAGCAACAGTCATGCTGGCTTAGTCTCATCTCCACAGGATTAATAGACAACTTAGTGGAAGACAAGGACATTTATTCTAAAGGGGCCAGATAATGTTTTTGGAAGATTTTTCAGTAGTTTGCATTTGTTCTGTTTCCTAAAAGTTCAGGGTTCTAAACAGCTCTTTTGATGAATGTAATTGTATTTACAAATAATGGGGTTTTTTTTTTAAAGCTCTGTTGGTAACTTTTATGGGCCAGATGGCACAAACACTCATCCTGTAACTGTACAGTGCCTGTCCGTCACCATGGGACACAGTGGGAGGGAACAACCCCCTACTAAAACTGGGGCTTGGAAAACTTTCGCAGCTGCTGGAAGCTCTGTAGGAGCCTGGGGTGTTGGAGCAAATTGCAGCAGAGGCAGAGCTGGGGAAAGGGAGGGTGGCTAATAGCCTATATACCCTCAGTCTAAAGTTCTTACCTGGCTCTTCTCCCATCCACTTCAAGCACTGCCATGAGTCTAATGCTGCATTCACTGGGCACTGCTGAGTGTCAGAGCTCACTGTGGCACTGTGTGGCAGCAAACTGCTCTTATCCCCTTTACCCACTCAAACACTGAGGTTAACTGCAATTAGGATTTTTTTTCTGCAGTTACATGAGAAAATTAAGATATGGAAGATGGAAGTCCTAGACCATATATCAGTATGTCTCTGAATTTATACACACAGTGCCACACAAAACACAGGTCCTGTTAAGTCAAATATTTGCTACTGAAGAAAGCCAGGTATTTATGTGTTTTGCTGGATATTTATTCATCTTCCTCCATCACCTGATATTCATATCTCCTCTCTTTTTTCAGCGTGTAAAGGTTCATCCACAATTATAAATGCAAGAAACAGGCATTCGTTTTATGTCTTTAAGCTGGTTAGATGACAGAATGTTCATCACTTATGATGTTCAACACATCATAAGAAACACAGAACCATTAAAACTGAAGAAGGTGACAAAGATCACCAAGTCAAATCATTCCACCAGCACTGACAAGGCTCATCACTAAGTCACCACTTTAACATGTTTTTGGACACTTTCAGAGGCAATTACTCCACCACTTCAGTCCCAGTTCTTAGCAACATTTTCAGTGAAAACATTTCCCCTAACATCCAATCTAAATATCCTCTGGAGCAACTTGAGGACATTTCCTCTTTTCCTATTGTTTGTTACCTGAGAGAAGAATGACTCCAACCTGTCTGTCCCCTCCTGTCAGGAGTTGTGCAGAGCCAGAATGTCCCTCCTGAGGCTCCTTTTCTCCAGGCTGAGCCCCTGTCCCCAATCTCCCTCAGCCCTTCCTCATCAGACTTGTGCTCCAGACACTTCTCCAGGTCTGTTGCCTTTCTCTGGACATGCTCCAGCACCTCAACATCCTTCTTGCCATAAGGGACCCAAAATGGTGGGTCAAACTGTGTGGTCCTACTGTTTCCACTATCACTGAAATACTGTGTTCACTGAAGAATAATGAACCAACATTGTGATTCCAAGACCTATGTAAAAGAATATTTTTTTGTGGAAAGTATTATTATACAAAAAAATCAGCAAAGTTTAATTAATAAGGCAATTGACTAACACTATTTACCCACATCTGCCACATACATTTAGAATAAATATGGTTATCAACTACTGAGATACTGATCCCTTCTCAATGTAAAACTGTGACTGATCAGGGCTAAAGCTGATACAGATTCCTTCAAGACTAAAACCAGCATTATACATAACAAGTGAGGAGGAAAGGTCAAGTCAGAAGAAATTCAGCTTGCAGCACTGCTGGGCATTGAGGGGGGGAAGACCTGGGAGGCTTGTAGGTAAGTTAAGCATTAATTTATAAAGCATGTTTGTCATGCTAGCTATCCAGCATTCAGAGACTGATGATTACTGCTTTCCTAATAGCTGCATATGATTAACTTTGTATTCCTGTAAATATACTATGCGTGGTGTTTGTGCTGTATCTGATAAAACCAATGTACTTCCTAGCTGATCTTTGAGCCACGATACCCGCAAGCAAGGCAATCTTTGTTCATATATTCATTGTTAAAAAAAAACAGGAGGCAGAAATAGTGTGACAGTAAGGTAGCACAGACCTTGATTAGTCTCACTACAAAGAAAAGCAGAAACGCAGCCCTGCATATAGCAGCTCTCAACTTCTGCTTCAACTCCAGCTACATCCTGGCCTGCAGTGATTGTGACTAGGACATAATCTAACAGGTTGTACATGCAAATTGCCCCCTTATCTATGCACCTTAAAAGGTTAAATGTGCTTTTTCTCATTATTCCACCTAAGGAAAAAGGTAAGGGACATACAATCTTGCTATTTTTCTGTGACACAAACTATGGCATTGAGACTGCTCGTCAGGAGCAGAAGTCTCTTCCCTAGCATAATAAAACAGGCAGACATGACAAGGAGATGTGGAGTTTGCCACGAGGGCCTCTTTGGAACAGCTCTATTCTCAGTCTCCCCAGCCCAGCTGCAGCATCAATCTGTGACCTCTCTCCGGGTCCCTCACCTGGGGCTTTAGTAACTCCTGGAAAGCAGATGAAAGGCTCAGCCATCCAGCTGTGCACAGTGCCTCAGGTCACACAGTGCCAGAGGGACTCCAAGACTGCTTTGCAAGTGTGTTGAGGTGTACCTCTGACTGTAGGAAGGAAAGAGTCAACTGAGCCAATGCTTGGTGCACACAGTTTGACAGTTCAGTCTAGGATGTGCCCAAGTGTGTGTTGCAAGGCAGGATCTGAAACACTTTCTGCAATATTCTTGCCTGTATGCTAGGCTAATGCCACTGGAATAGTCTTTAGCTAAAGAGAAAACATAGTTAAATTAGCTTTGATCAGTTTGTCTTTCTAAATGCAGGAGGGTTAGATGAGCACAAGAAATTTAGCAAAAATAAGAACTTCAGCAAAAAGTGTCAGAATACAACAGGTCACGAGGAGTGGCTGGAAAGAATTATTAACTTGTCATTATGGAAAGAACACCAGCTTCTCCAGAACAATGGTGTGGAAACAGTCAGGCCACTGGGAAATTAGCCATATGCACTAGCACTGCACATTTAACCTAAAGTGGTCCCAAAAGGTGTACACTGACTCAGAGGTCAAAAGGTCTCCACTAAAAAATGGCCAGTGATAGTCCAGGTTGGTGCAGGACAAGAAATGGACTTCTGTTGTGACCAACCAAAGAAACTGGTAACACCCCCTCAATGGGTCTGTTCACTTTGGGCATAGATTTCTACATCAAATCACAGAATCATGGAATAGTTTGGTTGGAAGGGACCTTTAAAGGTAATCTATTTCCAAACCTCCTGGGTTGAGCTGGGACACCTTCCACTAGCCCTAGTACTCAAACCTCAACCAAGTCCACGAGCAATTCCAAGAATGGGGCATCCATAATTTCTCTGGGCAAGGCACCTTTCTTGTGCCAGGACTGCAACCAGCTTCTCCAAAAGGTAAGGACAACTCTTCCCTTTATGGCCTATATCTTTCCAGATGGTAAAATCATACCTGGACTTCAAGACTGTACAACAGGACTGTTTTCTACCATAAGCAGTACCACTACCTATCACCAAGGAACACCAAACTTTTCAGAAATGGCTAAGTGCTGTCACAACACAGAAAAAAAACATAAATTAACAAAATACAATGGTACCTTTGCCTTCACACTACAATGTAACAAGTTGCAGTGCCTGAATAATGGAAGAACAATAAATGGTTCTCTCATCCCTCTCCTCACAGACATATCCACTGAGTGTGGGTAGGTTTTGCTATGTATTTTATCTCCAGAAGAACACAATGAAGTTGCAAATGGCAGTACTGAGCACACCAAAATGCCAGTGCAGTAGAGATAACACTGAAATTGTGATATAAATCTAATTTCAGTTTTCACCATAATACTCAGGATGTCTCCTCTTATCTCTGTTATATTTTATTTTTAGCTTGTGAAAGATGACAAATACTGAAAAGAAAGAGTAATTAGGCTATCTTAGTTGCCTCCTGGGACAGACATATATGTACTCATTTGGCTTTTCTTTTTCTTTTACCTTTTATTTTTCTGATTAGTCAATCCCTGTTACACCTCCTCAGGGAGATGCAAGGTGAGTTAGGAAGAAGAAGGTGAAGGTTATCATGGAAAAGAGCAATCCTCCCTCTGTGGGAACTAGTTAAATAGTTATGGCTAGACTCAAGTGCAGACCTCTGATGGGAATCCCAGTGAAGGTCAAAAGCAGAGAGGAAAAAAAGCTGCACTGAGATCTTAGGCAGTCTAAGCAGACAGATGTTTCTAGGCTTTAATGAGCAGTCTTGGCTCTGGGCCTTTCTTGGCAGAGCTGTTTAGGTTTAGTATTTTTCCTTGTAGTGCAAGGTATGGCTCTGGTTATCTGGCTTTGCTTACCTAACTGCAGATGATATTTCTATCTAAATAATAGCATGACAATGAAGAAATAAATAGATAATCTGACAGTTGATGGATTAGGTCATAGGAAAAGCTGTGCCGCTGTAATCATGAAGAGCAAAAGTAAACAAAAATAATAATTTCAGTTTAAGCAAGAGCTAGTTTAGAAAGCTTAAAATACAAATCTAATGGCACTCCCATGGCAAATTCTAGCCCTCCATCTTATACTTTTATTGTCATGGGGAATAAAATGAAGGAAAATAATATGAAATCAGCTTTTTCTTTAGTAATTCCATCTTCAAGTCAGCCTGGTGGGAATCATGCCCCTACTTTGGAAACTAGTTTGAGTTCAACACTGTTGGGAATTTTGACAGTGAAATGCCTTAGTGAAAAATATAGAAAATTATAGATTTAGCAAAAAATGTCTTCGGTTTAAAGAGCAAAAAGGCTGCAAATGCAAAGTCTGTTATGAAACTGTGAAATCAGTGAATTTGCATTAAAAAAAAGAAAAATAAACTTGTTAAACACTTTGAAGCCTTTTAATCCTACGTACCAGGACACAATTTCCTTAATGAAATAGCCACTGCTGCACTTGGTGGAGAATACCTTTGTTCCTTGTCAGGCACATTGCAACTCTGATGTTCAGAGACTTGTTTCAATCTCTGTTCCTATATTTTTGGATGTATCATTTTTTGATGTCACAGCTGGTGAAATATAATAAGATGTCATGTACAGGCATGTTTTCATGGGGTAATCTGTCATTTCAGATGGCTTTTCGCTACTGTATTTCAGATTCTGGTCTTGGTGAAGGAATTGGAAATGTTTAGGTGGCTTAAGTATGAGCAGTCTTTGGAACTTGATCAGTTACAAGTCAGTAAAAAACTTTAGAGCCTTATACTGGCAAGTTATACAAATTCTCTACTCCTGTGTTCTCAGTTAATTTTCTTTAATTTTGACGGCTATCTGCTACTTTTCTTTGAAGCTCTTTTTTAGCACATTAGAATCTCATCCACCACTGGTTGGTTCAGCAAAGCTCAAAGCCCTTTCCAGAGCTAAGCGTGAAATCTGTTTTGTGATAAATATCTGATGGTGTAGAAGCACTGGGCTTGCTCCCAAGCTAAATTCATTTATAATGCACTAAAACACCTGCCTCTCTGTCATCACAAAGGCAGCTCCCTATTGTAAAGTACAATTCAGTCTCTCAGGCAAGATTCAGATTCCCTTTTTCCCCACTCTGCAGTAGAGGAACAGAGGTCCTTAGCAGCCAAAAGGACCTTCCTCCTTCTTCATTTACCCAGACTTATTTCCAAGTCACAAGACCTAAAACTCTTCAGAGCCCGTTGGAGAGGGTTTGTTTCCATGACACCAGTCCCTTCCCATAGCCACTCAATGCTCAGGATAATTATTTTACATGTCACCTGCGGACTGAAAGTGACAGATTTACATTAGGACTGTACCCAGGATCTCCAAATATACAGCCCAGCCATCACCATGGTGGGTGCCTCTAGATCAAGAGTAGAATACATTAGTGGGACACTGCTTCACACATTCCCACCTGTCTGATCTGTCCCATCAACAAATGGATTTTGCTCAATTTATGAGCCAGAGCAGAGACTCTGCTCTTCTCCCAAAGGCTGGACAGTGAATTTGGTCATGTAATGTTAAACACTGACCACCTTGCCAACAGGTATTACAACTGCTGCTGTTGCAGAATGCAATGATCAGATTTTAGGAAAAAGTGCAACAAGGCATTAGAGACAGGTGAAGGCAGGACAAATATTTATAAATGTGCTGTGTAACACCTCAAAGACTTTTAAAACTTTGGGCTTAAGTTGTGGCCAACTTTCTTGTTGATCTCCACTAAGTTTGGATGAAGAATGAGTCAGTTACAAAAGCCAGAGAAGTTATTATCTCATAAATGTATTTCCTGTAAATAGTGAGTCCCTCTGTTCAGCACTGAAATTTAAGTGTAGTAAATAGTAAAAGTAAAATAGAATAAAACAAAGCTTACCTGAAGAGGCTGAAGAATCAAAAGTACTTCTGTCCTTCCTATTTGTCTTGAAGGGCTGAATGTCCTTTTCCCTGTAAGTTCCAAAGCCTTCAAAGCTTCTTCTTTTATTCCCACTTGCATCATTGTCCCGCTTCTCACTTGAGGAATTTATTTCACCAAACATGTCCAGGGACTCTGACCTTCCATTACTCTCAGTATTACCAGAGTATCTCTTTGTGCAAGAGTCAATAGGATCACTGCTTGAATCACTTTTATCTTTACTCTGTGACCACTGCTGGGCATCAGAAAGTGATAGCGTAGACAGCGTATCCACTTCAAAGTTATTCTTTGAGCCTTTGTGCCCGGTTTCACAATGCTGGTGCTTCTGCTTCTCCTTGTGCTTGCTCTTCTCGTTGAGCAAGGACAGGTCTTTGTCAGAGCCACTCAGCCTCTCGTTGATGGTGTGGCTGGAGAAGCCAGTGGACTTGCTAGCAAAGAGACCACTCAGATCTTCGTGAGTCCCCAATATCCGCTCATCCTTATGCTTGTGCTTATGTTTGTGTTTCCTTTTGTGAAGTCGGCCACTTGAAAGGCTCGTTCCTCCAACCTTTGGAGGAGCCAAAGAGGACTGCATGTCTCCAAGGCCCATTCCCACAGGGGTCTGTAGGTGCACTCCGTGTTTTACTTTGTGTTTGGCAGTGGTGGACATCTTCATATGAGAGCTTGCATGGAATTGGGGTGGGGGCACGGTAGGTCTCATAAATGGGGAAGCCGCTCCAAGCGTGTGAGACAGGTACAAAGGAGCTGGATACTGACCGTAGTAACCAAGATTCATCATAGGCATTGATGTGTAAGGCATTCCATAGGGTGCATAGTAACTCCCACTGGGAATAGGGTAACCGAACCCTTGTAAAAAAGGCACCTTTGTCATGGTGTCATTGGTTTTGGCAGGTCTACCACGCTTCTTCTTAGACTTCATATCAGAGGTCCTGCGAAGATAGAGCAATGGGTCATACTGGATGTATGGCACAGGGTAGTAGTGATCAAAATTAATCCTGAAGATGCTGGGATATGGATTTTCATGATAAAATGTATAACTTCTATGGGAAATCCTGAACACTTGAAACTTATTGATGAGTTCCTCAAGGTCTGCCAGAAACTGGAGGTCATCTCTGTTCTGCAGGCTTTTTCTTTTCCTCTTGTGCTTTGGCTTTTTAATACTTTCATGAGAGAGAAAGTTATCCACAATGAGATGTTTCTGCCTGTGACCATGCCTGTTCTTTGTGCTGGTGTCAGATGGGATAGCCTCTGGGTTGTCGAGGGTGCAGAAATCGAAGGAGTATCTCCGGCGGGATTCTGAGCTTTTCTCGGCTTGGTCAGAGGTGCTGTTGTTGTCTGTACCTATCCCACTGTCGCTCGGTATGGTTTCCTCACTGTGAGACTCGCTCACTGGCGACAGCGTGACTTCTTTCAGAGAACCTATTTCACAGAGGTGAGAAGGTGAATTAGCCATTAGCCTGGGTGGAGACAGCTTCCAAGTTCCACTGTGCATTCCTTTCTGGGTTTTTGTAGGAAGAGCACTGATAGGTTGAAGATTTGGCATAGTTTTTAACTCTGAAAAATTAGTTTCAGTGCTTGCAGGGCTGAGGTTGCCATTGATCCCCACTAATTGTGTTGAAAGCGGATGAATAGCTGCTGGTGACGACGCCACAAGTGACTGCAAGTTGGAAGGCACTGCTGGGTTTTCTGGCTGGCTGGAAACAGGCCTTGAGTGCTTGATGGCTGTCTTAGGTTCTTCTGGCTGAGGCTGCAGCTCTGCCCTTGGCTTTCTGCCCCGTTTTTTACCTATGTAGATAGTCCCCCTCTTGCTGACATTAATCTGCTTCCCTAGTCTGGCATCAATAGTGGTTGGCCCAGCACTAGATGGTGGCTGGACTTTTGCTTTCAGAGCTATGCTGCTGGAGCAGGAGGACAAGATCTGATTGAGAATGTTCTTCCTCTTGAGGGTTTTCATTTTATTAATGGTCTTGATGGTCTTCTTATCCAAGACCCCAAGTTTCCCGACCTTTTTGTGAAATTTGAGTTCACTGATGGACTTGTCCTCTCCTGGAACCATCTGAGCAAACTTGGCCAGATTCCTTCTCCTTTTCCTTTTCTTTGTTCCTGGAAATTCACGATTGATTGGACTCACTGGGCTGGTGGAGGTCCCCTCATGAATGGTTTCAACAGTGAGCAAAGGCTGTTTCTTTGGTCGTCCTCTTTTTTTCTTGACAGGTGTGATCACAGTAAGACTGTCTGTATTGGTATACAGAGGGCTGGATGGTGTGATGGGATAGGCTGAAGGAGGCTCCACCATCAGCTTCTCAGATGTTGTCAGGGAGGGCTCCCGAAGAATAGATTTAGGTTTGCTGCAGGTCCACCGACGCTTAGCTGCATGTTTGGGGTGCTGGACGTCAGGCGATTTGCCAGCTGTGGAAAGACTGGTGGGTAGGAGAGTAGATGTCACCGGTAGAGGTTTTCTTAGTCGGGCGGCACTGTTGGGGGGCGCTTTGTCCATGAACACACCACTGTCAATAGCTACTAGGGGGGACTCATTTTCAATCACTTTCCCTGGCTTTGTGGCTCGAAGATCTTTTTTACTCCCCTCTGGTTGAGAGCTGGTCCTGTTTGCCATTTCATTGCTCAAAGCAAGCACGGAAGGTAGGCTTTTCTCCTGGATAGTTTTCTCTATGGAGGATTTAATGGATTGCCTCTTTTTCCTTTTGTGGCCAGATGCATCTGCTGTCGGAGACTTTATTGGGATAGTAATTCGTACGTGATTGGTGTCACTTTCACAAGTGCTGGCAGAAACAGAATTCTGCTTCAAGGGTGATGTATCCATCATGCTGTCCATCGAGTAAGACTCCTTTTTCCCTTCCATGCTGTCATGGGATTTGCTGTCAAATGCTTTCTGAGCGCTCTTTACCCACTCGATGTCTGTGGTTTGGATGGTTTGGCTCATCAAGTCCTTTTTGCTGGACTTCTTCTTCATACTTCCAGTGGGCTGCTCAGGGGCCTCCAGCTGCACACCTCCCTCTTGATCTCCAAGAGGCAAAAGCCCATTGCAGTCGGGGGCACTGCTCGGCTGGGTGGCGGTGCTGATGCCGTTGGGTGATGGGACTGCACTGCAAATTGCCAGCTCTTTACTGCTGACAGACAGCTGCCCCCACGTGCTGCTGCTGCAGGACTTCTTGGCCTGGGATTTGCTGTAGGAAACTCCTGCTTCCAGAGTAGAGATCTTGGTGGCACTAATTGCTTCTCTACTGGGCTCTGCGTTGATGAAGCAACTCTGAGAAGCAGGTCCAGTGTCGGAGCTCGCTGACCAGTCAATGTGGTGCTGGTTGCTACTTTTCTGCTGGTGCTTTGATTTTAAGGTGTCACTGGTGAAGTCTTGTTGGAGGCCCGGATCATAGTGCAGAGCAGCATGTTTTTGTGGCCTGTCATAAACCTGGAAAGGGAGCAGAAAATAAACAGGAAAACAGTTTAGTTTAGCAGTCTGTTCATAACCACTGCAGCTCTTTGTTTATGCAGTGAATATCAACAATGCCTTTGTAAAAGTTAGGAACCTTTACAAAATCTTCCTATACTTGCATTTAGATTTCATGCACCATAAACATGTTTTGTTTGGTTCCCCTACTCTAAAAACAGTGGAAATAGTTCTATAAATGTAAAATTGCTAAGGGAACATATTCTATTGATTTTTAATTTAAAACACGAGTGAAATAATCCCTTTCAATAGATGAATGGTGAAACTCAGCCTCCTGGTGAGAATGCCTTTTTTCTGACAAATAATCGCTCACAGAACTTGAGGCTCAACAGCAGCAATTAAACTCATTATTGTAAACAAGAAAACTAAAAAATTATCTTGGAAGCTGTAACAAACAAGACGAAAACCCTTGGGTCCACTTCCCTATGCAGGCAGATTCTGCAAAGATTTACTTGAATTTCCACATGGAAGTCATCCCTGCATGCTTAGTCCTTAAAATCATGTGTGAGGCAATTAAAGTGTGTGAGGCACACTTGGCAGGTTCAAGATTTGCATTACTCCCTTTCCATTTTAAAACTCTGCTCTTTGCAATCTTGGTGAGAGATATTTTCAACATGATTTCTACTCTGACAGGAGCTCTTCAAGCCACAGAGGTTACAGTAAGGGCAGAATTATGCTGAAGACTGTTACAGAGCAAAAGAAACTCTACTGTTTTTATCTTGGTGAGTCTCCAGCTAAAAAAATTATTTACTACAGCTGTAACTTTTTCCTTTTAAAGCAAAAGTATCTATCCTTTTGTTTTTTACTTTCTTTGTTTGATCTGTTGTTTTGGAGTGTGGTTTTTTTGGTGGTTTTTTTTTGGTTTTTTTTTTTTTTTTTTTTTTTTTTTTTTTTTTTTTTTTTGTAAAGCTCTGGGTCAGACCGTACAACTGCTTTTGTACACCTAGTACTACAAACAGTACTAGGTGTACGAACTACAGACGCTGTTGTGAATGTCAAATAAATAATGAGACTTTAAATAAAAACATAACCAAGGAAAGAAAAGTAGATAATAATTGCTGTGTGTGTTGTGTTCCTGCAAACACCCTGCTACAATAAAGTTTCTATTGGTAGCCCATTAGATCTCCCTTTGGCATGTTTGCAACAGAAATTTTGGGGCAAGCAGGCAAAAGGGCATGAGAGAGCTCGGAGTTGGGAAATGGGGAGTCCCTAGCTCTGAGCAACTTTGGAGAAGTTTGAAAAGGACTAGACAACACAAAGACTATGGCACATTATTTAGTGGCCACTAAACATGCACATTATTGACAAATTGATGCTGAGCTATCTTTCATGCCCATATAAATATAGACATGTGGCTTTCCTGGAATAGGCAATAACGATGAAGTTTTCTGGTCTGTTGTCTGAGCAGCAACCAGGGACTCTTAAATCCTGTGGATAGTTCAGCTGTCGTGCACATGGAGCAGCTATGCTCAGGGAAAACAGAGATTTCCAGGAATTGTGGAGTGAGAGAACGAAAGCACGCAGCTGTGGCGGAGCTGCAGATGTCGTGGGTGACAGACACCCAGCTTCCTCAGCCTGAGAAAAGAGCTGAAAGCATAAACAGCCCTTGGGGAATGAATCCTTCTCCTCCTCTTCCTCACAGTGGCCTCCCACGAATGAGCCTCAGAGCACACAGAGGACACAACCCACACTGATACCCTCCTTAAGAAAAGGGGGCCCATCAGCGCTCATCTTGGAATGGGTCCAGGGAGGGGAAACCAGCAGCACTAGCACTGGAGTTTTACAGTTTGTTTTATTTTAAGTATTTGAAACTGGTCCCAAAGCTCCTGAGATCCATTTTGCCTGGGCCATTTAGGCTTCTCCTGCTGCCCCTAGGCTGGGTGTCCTGGCACAAAGAGATGGATGGGCCATCCCCTGGCTTTGCTTCACTCCAGCATCACATAAAACTTCATCTTCCTGAGGTACCACAATCTGTGATGTGAAGAAACCCTGGAAATGCTGGGCTGAAGCCTCTCGTGGGCCCCAGCACCCACACTGGGACAGGGCCAGGCTGTTTCTGAACAGATCCCAGCCTGCTAGCTGCAGCCAAACCAGCTCCTTACACCCACATTACTTACAAGTGCTGAGCCGTGAAACTAAATGACCTGAAACATTTCATTTGGAAGAGAGAGAGTGAGAAAAAAAAGATTTTAAAAAAAGAAGGAGGGTTACAGCAGGAAACAAAACCATCACACTCTAGCAACACCCTAGTCCCTCCATATCTATCACACACACAGAGATCCATGGTCTAGAAGGAGCAATAATCTCTGATCTGTATTTTAAAGCATTTAATAAGGGCTCAGAATAGAGAGGCCAGCTATAGATCAGCGATGGATGCTGATATATGGCTTGGCTCCTCCAGCTTCATTTCCTTGGCCTGTACATTATATAGTGATGATGTAACTCCCAACACATCCCTAATGATAGCCCTGTCATTGCTCTAGCAGCACAGGCCACCACCACATCAATCTTAAAATTCATGAGAAAGATATGCCTATGTCATCAAAGGTGCCAACTCTGGAGGCATTTAATCACACAGATAAGCACTCCAATTTCAACAAGCCTTCAAAAAATGACTGGTCTGCAGGATCAGGGGACTCCATTTCCTAAGCAGGATGTCAGAACTATATATCTGCCCAAGCACATTACAGTCTGCTGGGTTTCCTCATGAAACTTCTTCCAGCGTAACATTTATTTGCTCTACCTTGCCAGACACATTCATACCACCCAAAAATAATTCTTCTGCAGCACAGTGACTAGAAACGATTTGGCTGCATCAGGTTGGGTTTCAGAGGCTGCAATGGATATGTAGGGACTGTTTACCTAAAAGCACTACTAAATCAGTTGCAAGTAATGCAGCCAAGTGCATCTTATTCCTCATGTATTCATCTGGATTGCTGTTTGATCCCATTGATCCTAATGTTTAGACTTCAATTTTTCCTGCTGTGTGAACACCATCCCCAAAAGCCAATGAGGCCTTGCCCAGCTAAGCCAAGGCTCTGCTAAGCTGATAGAGATGTCAGTTGTCAGACCTGTCAGGATGGTGAGAGAATCTTAAGAAACCTGTATCTTGATACCTTTCACCCAAATTCTTTACTTCATTTGTCAGTAAGTATGTAATATTCTCCAGCTCCATGGGGCTGTTGACTTGAATAGAGGTCCTCTGGCAGCCAGCTGATACCAGCATCAAGAATAGTGTCTTTTTTTCATGAAAACGTGAAGATTTATCTTTATTTACTTTTTAGTTTATGAGACCCTAAAAATTTCAGCATCAGCCTGTGCTTGTTATTTGCCCTTTTATTAAATGGGATTTGCTTCCATAGTCAGCTATTCTGCACTGAGGGTCTGCTCCTTCTTCTTTTGTGGAAGTAGAGGTGCAAATTAATTAACATAATTTTACTACAACTCAGCATACTTGGTCAATATTTCTCTTCATATACAGTTTACTGTTTTTAGTAGGTTAAATAATCCCAACTTTCCTTTAAAGAAAATAAAATACACATAAAGAAGATGATAGCTTTTGTAACTGCAAAAAGGCTTGAGCACATCCAGCACATGCTAAACCTTAGACTATAAGAATAAGATTAGATTTCCCTTATTAACAGAGTAAGATTTGGATGACAAACTCATGAGTTTCAGGCCTCAGCTTTGGCAGTGGTGGGTGGACCTGTGAGCAGGATAGATCCCATACACCGGTGACCAGTAGTCATAGACAAAAGAATTTTTATGTTCTGCGTTTATACCTGTCCCTGAAGACCTGTGCAACCCTGCACCTGCAGATGTGATTACTCCCCAAACCAGTTTTATTCTGGTATGCAGCCCTTGCAGTTGAGGAGACGATACTACACCAGTCCCATGAGGAGCAGCACCCTACTCTGCAAGTAGTACCCAGCAGCAGAATCCATCCCTCAGGGACTCTTTTATTCAATCTGCATATTTGTTCCCTTGACTCAGCTTCCATCTAAACCCACATGGCTCCTTACAATCCAAACACAAAAACTTGGAGGAGATGACAGCAACAAAATCAATAGCCTAGTAAAATAATAACAATGATTATATAAAAATACAAATTAAAAAAAACCCACTTAAAATACTATTTATTTACTATAAAATATACATTTAGAGAAACCCAACACCTGGAAAAAAAAAAAAAAAAGTGAGTGCTTAAAGAGATGATCCCTCCTGCTCAAAATACACCTTTTTTGAGGAGGTAACACACATAAAGCTTGTCAAGAATCTGGCTTGCAAATTAAAGTTAATACCACAACGCCCCCTCTTTAAATCATTTGCAGATCCATCTGTGTAATGGCTCCTCAAGTGTAATTCCCTATTAAGAGGCTTTATCTGGAGAGATAAGCAGCTGGTTCCCATGTCACTAATTGCTGTCTGCTGTGATTTTAAAACATCTGCACCATTGTGCTCTTCATTTTCATATTCTAATCACCCTGAAATTTGAAAAAGGTACATCATTGATTGTTTCTGTGGGTTAATTAGTACACAGTCTCCTTGCAGAGACAATTTAAAGGCAGTCAGAACCTCAATCAGCAAGTTTGTTTTAAAAATTAATAACATCAGGAGCGTCTGTGGGGATTGGGATCCACAGTGACACATCAGTGTGCTCTGGAGATGTACCATCCTTTGTTATCTTCTTCACAGGGCTGGAAACAAAATTTTAAAAAAAGAAAAAAAGAAAGAAAAAGAGTAAAGAGTTTCCTAAATGCATAAGGTCACTTAAAATCAGAGTATTGGGAAGGGCTTGCTTTTATCTCAGGGCCACCCCTGCCACTCTAGTAAGAACAAATCTCATCAAAACACCATATAAAAACTCTGTGTGGTCTAGGAACTTGTAAGCCATTTTTGGTAGCACCTTTGGCACTTAGGAGCTGGCATCTCGTTGGAAATCCATTGGGTGAGACTGTGATGTATGTGTGCACATGCTCTGCTTTTCCTGCTGAGCTGGCAAGGTGCTGGATCCCCAGGTGTTGTCTCCTAGCCATACAGAGGAGAGTATTAGCTCAGACACAGCAATCTGCTGTGGCAGAAATCCTTCATGTAGAGTGGACTTATACACAGCCAGTTCAGAGGGAAGGCAGGCCTGACTTCATACCTGCTCAACTTGGGTTTATACCCAAAAGTACTGGAGACAATCCTTAGAACTATAGTGTCTAGCAAACTGTCAGCCTGAGATGTTCCAGGCTGAATGAATAAATCTGCAGGCACTGGCTGAAAATGCAATGGGCACTTGCCTTCTGAAAAATCAATCTCTGTTCTTGTCTTGAGTTCCTAAAAACTGGAGAATCTCCAAATTATTTGTTCCCCTTGAAAAAGCTTTCTCTTTAGTTTCTGCTTCCTAGACTTGCATGAACACATGTTACTAGAGAAAAAAAAACAAAAACAAAAAACCCTTTGAAAGAAAGAAAAAAAATGAGATTTCTAGCTCCAAAACATGAATAAATAATCCTGGCTCAGCTCATACTCTTGCTCAAAATTGAGCATTTCCCCTTGTGTCCCAATGGGACAGCTGTAAACTGCTCACTTACAGGCTCTAATCAGAGCTACAGGTTGGAGATATTTCATGTCTTTTGGTGAGTGCACTGAGCTTTCCCAAGGTAGAATTACAATGTAAATAAAAGATGCCAAGTGGAGGAGACAGCAGACTCAGGCAAATATAACTTTGGCCTGATGGCTTACAGGCTGAGCAGTCATGCACATGAGGTGTGAGGAGCCTGTGATCAAGTGGAGTCAGTTCATAATTGCAAGTCTCTGAACTAGTCTTAGGAATTTTCTCAGATTCTCAATGACTCTAGCCATGGATGAGGGATACAAACCAGAAAACAACTTGCTGAAAGTACAAGCAGTGGTGTCTTCTGAGGAACTCCACTGAATCTAGCTCAAAACTGATGTAGGGGCTTTAATTATAAGGGAAACACCAATAGAAAATACATCAGTAACACTGACATAAAATTCATTGCTATAGTTCCAAAATAATGGATTTTCCAGAGTACTGTTGCAAATTTATCACTGCCAGAGTTTATTCCTTCTACAGCTCCCTGGGTCTCAAAGAGCACAAAGCCCAAACAACCATCATGCTCACTGGAGTGTGGATCACAGAATCATAGAATGGTTTAAGTTAGAAGGGACCTTAAAGATAATCTATTTCCAACCCCCGAACATTTATTTGACATACAAAGAGATTCAGGAATTTATGCAAAAATGCCCATGAGAGCACGACACAGCATGGGGTGGGAGTGGATTAATTAAAAGCCAAGCAACACCTCTTTGTGTCCATTCACCAAACAAAACATCCCAGACTGTGCACTGTGTTTGTGCGATTGTGTCAATACAGAGAAGCTGAAGTTCATGCTTTGGCATCATGATTGTTTTGAGGATACCCTGTCTAAAGCACTTATCCAAGGAAAAGACAAATCAATGCAGAGATTACTGAACAGTCCAAAGATGCTCACATGGTTCTGAATTGTAATTTTTCATGCATTCCTGGTAAAGCATCTTGATTTTCTAAATAATTCAGACATTCCAAAGTTACTCCAAATTCATTTTGCTACCAGCTTTAAATGGAATAATTTGGACACTGTTTCAATCTTCTGATGATTTTCAGACACTTCTATTTTCCACATAGAAGGACTGAGGATTTTATTTCATCAAATTGCAACAACATGTTGAATTTATAAAGGTAGGATTTGGCACTGCAGGCTGATCTGCTTCTTACTGGTGGAACAGACCCATTGCTGCACATATTTTCTTTATCAAATGTTTAAACAACCCTGTTCTTTTCAGAGCTTTGTATTAAGCACTGAGTCTGGGAAAATTCTAAACAATGGGATTTTTTCTGTCATCTCCAACAAAGAACCCATCATCACCGACATAACAATGCAGTTTAAATATCGTGTTTAACCATAACACTCTTTACTGTCTCGGTTAGGCAGCTGGGAGAGAACAATCGGGCACCAGCTAAGGTGGACTACAATGGGACTCATACAGTTTTCCCCATTCAGCTGTTGAGATAACCCTGGTTTGGTCCTTGTTTGGCCTCAAGCCAATACAAGGATTTTTAGGCAAATGTTTCAGACGTTACATTCACAAAGCCAGGGCTTGCAGAGCAAGGCGCCTTTGCTGAGCTGAGTGCTTTCATTTGTTCAAAACCCTTGCTAATGAACTTAACTGCAGGAGTGATATTAAGGCTTTATTATTCATGAATAAAACATACTTCCATCCCTTCAGGAATGGTTAATTCTGCGGCGCTCAACCTGCTCTCACCAGTGCATATCTATGACACCGTTTGTCCAAGTTTCTACCTCATCTTGCTCTTCCACTTTCCTCTGTAATTTCAAGCTGAAGAGGGAAATGTACATTTATACAGTGGCTCAGCCAAAATAAAACATCAGAAGGATCCAAAGACAGACTGGTACCTGCAGAAATGGGAGCAGTAAGGGATATTAATCTCTGAAAGACTTGTGGTGTTTTCCAGGATGTTAATCCCAGAATCACAGAATGACAGAATAGGGTGAGCTGGCAGGGACCCACAAGAATCATTGAGTCCAACTTCTGCCCCTGCACAGGACACCCCAACAACTCCCCTCTGTGCCTGAGTACATTGTTGAAACTTGTCTTGAGGTCTGTCAGGCTTGGTGCTGTGCCCATTCTCTGGGGAGCTGTTCCAGTGCCCAAACACCCTCTGGGTGAAGAACCTTTTCCTGATATCCAGCCTAAACCTGCCCTGACTCAGCCTCAGGCCATTCCCCAGGTCCTGCCACTGTCACCACAGAGCAGAGATCAGTGCCTGCCTGTCCTCTTCCCTTTATGAGGAAGGTGTAACTTCAAAGGGATCTGACCTCAGTCTTCCTTCTCCAGTTAAACACACCAAGTGACCTCAGCTGATCCCCATGTGGCTTCCCCTCAAGGCCCTTCATCATCTTAGTTGCCCTCAGCATGTATGAGATAGCTAAATTGGAACTAAGGATGTGAACAGCTGTGCACTTTAAGTTTGTGCTGTAATTTTTAAAAGCCTGAAGTTCTTAATTTGCATTGAAAGGTTTCTTTTATCCTTCATTTAATATAGGAATTGCAGCGTTACCTTGAATACTCTTTTTTTTCTTCCAAGGGATGGGAGAAATATAAATGGCTTTTCCATCGAGGCCAGTGATTCTTTCCACTAGAGTTAAATAATTTGATTATAAATTGAGTCCTTAAATGTCAAGGAGATGCTGAATTCACCTGAAAACAGGCATTTAGGGAAGCTCATAAAAGCTGTGAGCTGCAGTCAGTTAGCTCATCATTCTTTTAGCATGCACTTCATTTAGCAGTTACTGACCGCCAGATTAATTCTTTCAAAGCACCCTGATTGCAGCTAAGGTCTAGCATGAAGTATTAAATGTACAACGACATTAGCAAAAAGTCCAGAAATCTGCTGGAACAGGCACAGCTGGGTTATAAACCCTTTGAAATTTTGCAGGACAGGTCAAATATAGTGTCTTCTGACTTGCCTAATGAAGATCTGAGTCCTGTCCCATGAATTCAATGAGAGCATCACTTGCGCCTTCAGCAAATTCACTGTGAAAAGATGAACTCCACTGACATGAACCAAAACATGGGAGGTTCATTCTCTTTGCAGAATCTCCCTAGAGAGGTAATACATGGCAAATTTCTGGCTCTGTTGGGACCCACTGAGCTAATGAGCCACTGCACTTCATGCAAAGTTAGTGGGTGCTGTAGGGTGTACACATCCAGAGACAGGATGTGGTCTGGACTCTCCCAAAAAGCTGGTCTCAGATCAGACTGCAAAGTGGGAATCTGCTTTGTTTTCACCAGTAAAATGATACCTTTCTGACAGAAGGGAATAGGAACATTCATTTTCTCTTGAACACTGAGTGCAGGCCTTGTAACAGTCCAAGCAGACATGCAGTGTAACCTGTTCCATTTGTAAAAGAGTGAGTGGAGCTTCAGGAGATTTATGCTTGTTTCCCCACAACACATGACTATTTTTCAACATTGTTATCATATAAAAAGTGATCACTCTCCCCCTTTCCCTAGAATCAATAACAACCCCAGGAAATGATATCTGGGGAAATTTCTTTGCACATCTTGAAGAAGCCAAAGCATGGCAGATATCTCTGTTTGTGGACTAGAGGTGAAGCCCTGTACACAGTGGCTGAAGACTTTTATCTTCAATCAGGGGATTGTAAATCCATCGAATCTTGAAGAAATGATGAAAGACAGGTTTGGAGAAGGATGCCCAGCACTGCACTGGGACTCCTGGGGCACAAACTTACACTGTGGGAATAAAAATACTCAGCTGCAAGTTGCCTTTCAAGACCATAGAAGGGGTGATTTCTGCAAAATTCAGCTGCAAAATCACAAGCTGCCCTGGCTAAATCTGACTGCTCTCCTGTAAGAATCAATTTTACCATCCCCTGGATTCGGCTCCCTGCAGATAACTCTTCCACACAGATGTTTTTGCAGGTTCCTCACCACACCTGTACCCAAGTCTTCTGCAGTGGGGAAAATTTAACCAGACTTGTGATAATCTGCTGGAGCAACATAACTGAATAGTGACATAAAATGTCTCTCTGGTGGTGCTAGGTGAGGTGATGATGACAGGCACTGCATTTCTGGGACATTGCTGTGCTTTTCCTGAATGACACTTAGCTCTACTTTGATGTTCATACCTCGTCTCTTCTTCATCCCCTCCCTCCCCAGCTATGAAAAAATCACCTTTACTAATAAACCTCCAGCTCAAATAGCAGATTTTATTTAGTGTGCTATAAAAACAGTAATTTCTCTGATCATAAAAAGGGCTCAACTGGACTGCATCATTTTGCTGAAGTGAGTTTTCTGGTGGAGTGATTCTCTCTTCTAAATGCCACCGTCCCCCTCTACTAGTATTTATGTACCATAATGAAATGCAATTTTCTGTATTTCACCAAGTGTGAATCTCCAGTGCAAATCCATTTGGGAGCTGATCCCAGGATTTAACTTGCTTTTATACTTTCAAGATATTTTCAAGAGTTTTCACAATATCACCAGGCTAAATACAGTTTTATTAAGGTACTACAGCATCACTTTAAGGCCCTGACCAAGTTTAGCGTTTTCTTCTACACATATAAATTCACAGCAGCACAGACCAGAAAAAGAAAGAGCAGGGAGGTCTGGTTTAGAAAGGAAGATTGCAAAACACTCTAAGCACAGCTTAGTGCTTAAATGACCTCCCAAACTTCTCTAGCTTCTCACCCAACAAATCAATTTTAAAATGGAGTCCTGAGACTCACACATATGAGGCTTAATATGTACTATTTTAATATAAATTCAGGCCTAGGATTAGCATCCAGAACAGAACTGGCATCAGGAGAGCATCTAGGTAAGTGGTGGCCTATCCTATGCTGAGAATCTGCTCTGGAGAAACCCTTACAGCCCTGACTATCTGCAGAACTGACTTCTGTGCACACACTCCACTTGGGATTGAGGTCAGACCAGATAGGGCCATGGTATGGTTCCACCAGCATCTCAGAGCACTGCCCTTTTAATTGCCTTTGTTCTAGTAACTCACTTAAGTACATTTCTTTGCTCTTTACATGTTGACAAAGCAAAACCATTCCCAGTCCTGCTATTGCTTCCTCTTAAATGCTGACTGCGTGCTTGAGTTGAATAAGTCTATAAAAATACTGGCACTGAAGGTACAGTCTCCTATCCAAGGAGCTTGGCAAATGGGGTAAATCACAAGCAGCAGGACTCATTTGAGATATCAAAGAGCACTTGTCCATTCCTAAGGAGGGGAAGCTATGTCTCTTCCTTTTCAAAATGTACTTATTTTGAAGGATTAGAATTGGAAAAGTTGGCAGAATATAAGCATTTCCAAGAGTTGTGTGAAGAGAGAGGGAGACTGGCTAAAGCAGAGGTGAACCTGGTGTTATAAGCATCTGAGATAGACATAAAAGTGAATAAAAGTACGTGGGGACAGCATTGCCACAGAAGGTTCTTAGTTTAGCAGATACACAGGGTTGAAGTTAGGAAAACTGACATGAGAAACATGGTTCACACTTTAAGAAGGTGTGTAAATAATCATGAGAACACCTTATCACAAAAATCAATGGGTTATCTAGAACTGGGAGTTTCTTTTAAAACTAGGCAGGGTGTTTTTTTAACAGCTATTGGACTTGGAACAGGAATATATTTAGGCAAATCCCCTGGTATGAGTCATGCAGGAGGTTTGACTAAGTGGTTCCTTCTAGCCTTAAAAATCTGTGACTATATAACCTCTTCAAATCCTCCAGTGTTTTGTCCAATCTGGTGTTAAGCAATTCCAGCAATATGTCTTCAGCCCCTTCTTCTGGGAGTCTATATCCCAGCACAATAAATCTTGCTGTTCAGAGTCTCTTCTCCCTTCCCCTGGAATCATTTTCATCCCTAGACATACCTCAGTTCTGGATTCATCCCAACAATTCCTCCTCATCCTTGGACCAAAAAGAATATTTCACATTTTTAAACAATTCATTTCACTTGCCATATTCCTACTGCTGTAAAGCAGTGTGTCCCATGGGTAAGAAAGAGCTGACTTACTAGGAAGGGCCTTTCTGTCTTGGCAAACCCAGTGAGATGTGGTTCCCTCTGGAAAAAAAAAGATGGGCAGTGTTGCACCACACTTGGTCCTGCAATAACGAGAGATGCCAAAATCCACCAGTTCAACACACACGGGCTACCAACCTGGCACAGAAAGCCACTATGATTTCTGTTGCCATTTCTGTAACCTGGTTGAGCATGGAGAGGCCCATCTGTGTGAAATATTCTTCCAGACTGACTCTGTCCTCACCAAATAGCTGAGATTTGGCTCTGAGCTTTCAAAAGAGGCACTAAGTATCACCTGATCTGGATCTAAGCCTCAAAGATGCCTCTAAAACACTGCAAAACCAAAATATCCTGGATTTGAAAAGTGAAGAACCCTGGAGTCAGTTTTAGACATTGTCTGTTTTTTATTTTTGTTTTCTCTTTCTTTTTTTCCTTCTCCCCCCCCTCCCCACCCAATTTTAGATACAGAAGAACGTATTGATTTGGTCTTTTCTGATTTAAACTTCTCTGCTGTTCTGTATACTGCATCACAGTCTCAAAACATGAGCCCAAACACAGAGCTCTGAACAGCTGGAGACTTCTGCCAATCCAAATGTCACAGTTGGTGTTCAGAAGGGTTTTTTGGGGAGTTTTTTGGGTGTGTGAGGAGAAAAAAGAGCAAAAGCTAAATCCCAAACCACTGTACAAAAGGGATTCATATGTTGGAGTCACTGTAGCAAAAACTATGCAGTGACTGCTTTAAACGTCCTTAGAAAAAGTCTATTTTATTCTAAGTATTTACTTAATGCTAAGTAGTTATTATCTTTTTTCTCTGTGTTTTTTTCCCTTTTGTTTTGTTTTCCACTAGACAATACACACAGTGCTGCATAATCCTGCTTTAAGTATTTCTCTCAAGGATACACAGATATCTATTTTCTGGTACCAGACACAACAACCTTGTGAAATCAGGGCAGATTCATCACCCATCCTGCACACGACCTTATCAGCAGTTGCTATGGGTGGCCCCTGTGGAATACTGTGGAAAGGGCAAAGCTGGGAAATGTGCACTTTAAAGTGCCAGAGAATTTAGTTCAGTGTGCAGCACTTGTAATTTCTGCTGCTGCAGACTGCTCAGCTTGTTATGGATATCTGAGAATTTGCTTTTTCCCTGATGAGAGGTCATGAGATTTATTACAGTAAAATTTTTTGCCCCTTTTTTTTTTTCTTCTGAAATAGGTAAGGCATAATTGAGGGTGCCAGCTTTCTTGCATGTATAATATCTCCAGAGATGAATGGAGAAGAGAAATACTGACACTACTTTCCCCACATGTAACATATTTTGCAGTTACTTTTACTGACAAAGGGAATATTTAAAGAGAAGGCAGTGTTGTGCTAGGTTTTGGCAGAAGAGGTATAACAAAAAAACCCGACTGACAAACACTCAGGTGGATGGACCCTAACAGCAGATATAAAAAATTAAGTTTCTAGTTTCTTCATCATCTATATTCCCATCTGGTGGCATCTACTACTAAATATATCTAGCTCATGCCCTTTTTTTTTCCTATGATTTGCATGCCATTGTCTATAGAGAACCATGAATCTATGTTTTGTAAAAATATTACTTCAGTGAGTAAAATCAGTATTCTAGTATGTTCTTGTGGAGCAGAGAGCTACAAACCAATGAGAAAACAAGTAACAAAAGCTTATTACACCTCTGCATCAAGAAGTATAGTCATTATCCCACTACAGGTGGAAATGCTAAGGCTCAGTGATTTGCCCCCAGTATTTCATATTCCTTGACCAGTGCAAAAGGGAGAATTTAGTGAGTGTTCCTCATACTCATTTTTTGCTGCTGGCCATGAAGGTTCCCACGACCTAGACCACAAGTTCCTGTTTCCAAGGCATTCTACAATCTAGATGAACACAACTTTGAATAAATGAATATCTGTCTGGAGTGCAAATAAACTGATACCTTGCTGTATGAGTATGAACATGCCATCTAAAGTGCCTATTACAGACACAGCGTGAATCCCTGTTTGCCAGAGGAGGAATAGCATGGATCTGTGTTTTAGCACAGCAACACATTTTCACAGCCTGTCAGCTGGGGTTCTAGGAAGTCTCATACCTACAGGACAATGATTTCTGTGGTACAAACCTGTGAGAGTGTTCTTTTTAAAAACTCTAGCTTTGTGGAGATAGTGAAATGGATTATCTGTGCACCTGCTGTTGCAGCACACCTGCAGTTCTCTACCTGCTGTGGTGTGTACGTATGAATGAGTGTGTTCGTGGACATTTAATTTTAAAGAATGGGATTTAGTCTCACAGAATGAAACCTGGGGAAGATTTCCAGTAACCGACCCTTCAAGTAATTATACCAGGAAAAGCTATCAGGTCTATCATCTCACCAAGCAGAAGATACTGTAGCAGGCAAAAAAGTGACCTTTTGTTTCTTATGCTCAAACTCCCAGCAATGCAGAGCAACTTAAATTAGAACATGTGCAATATAATTAGGTTTTCTTCCCTTGAAGACTTGTTGTGCATCTCATGTTTGAAAAGGAGGGGTCACTTCAGACAGAGGCTTCAGCTGAGCAGGGCTGTCTGCTTCGCTTTGAGCAAGACAGAGGAAAGGCTGCAAATAAAGAAAAGACTTCATGCTTTTGGGGTTCCTTCCCTCCAGAAAGAGTTTTAACTCAGGAACCACAGAAAGTGAATCCTAGAGTTAGAGGAAAAATAAGAAATTTAGGTTGGCATTCAAATCTAAGTTTCCTCCACATGACTGAGTTGTTTGTTATCAAAAACGTAGTTTGGAGCACCCTGGTCAGGTATGGAATGATACTTGACTGTGGTCAGGTTTGGAAGGGCACTTGTTAAAATGTTGCAGGAACTGGCCCTCCAGCCCCATCTGTAGCAAAGATTGGTGCCGCTCATCAGTTGGAGCAGAGAATTTTCGGAGTGTGGCTCTGCCACCAAACTGTCACCAATGCCTGCTCTAGGAGCTTGGCTTCTCTCTACGGCCAATGAGGCTTCCAGAGAAGGCATCAGGTGTGCTAGCTCACTCTGCTGGCTATCTAGGTCACTTGAGAGGCTAATTTAGGCACCCAAACTAGACATCCAATGGGAGGTAGGATGCAGATAGCCTAACTGACCTCAGTGTCTTGTAATAGATTTTTAATCCCTTTCCTGCTGCTCTTTGTCAGACTCAAATGAGCCGAACTATGCCCTTAAAAAAGCCTTTAGTAAGAATTTCCTGAATAACAAATTGTGCAGAAGCCCAACCTGTTTACGATAAAGCACTGAAATTTTCCAACTTTTTTTTTTTTTTTAAATTTGGTGTAGATTTCCTTGAAGTTTTTTAAAAACACATTTTTATTAAAATTGTGGTTTATAATTGGATTGTCTAATGTCATCCCTCCTACCTGAAGCAGAAAAATTTTCATTCATCATCATCAACTCATAATACCACAAAGTCTTAATATGAATTGGTCTTGTTTTCTTTTCTTGAGAAAATCCATGGAAGAGCAGAGATAATACCGGATACAGCTCAGTCTCTGTGCCTTTCTTCACTGCTACTTGACAACGAAGTATTTTGAAAACTAGCCCAAAGAACAAAGTTATGCACACAATTGAATTTAAACCCAGTCTTTTTTTGCAAGATGTCACAATTCCTTGTAGTCCCTCTGAAAATATCACATTGTACAAACAGGCATTTGGGAACAGAACAAATCTGGCACCAGGATTCAAGCTGGTCATACTGTTCAGATGACCGCACTTCTGTCTTCTTGTTCAAATGTTTATTCAGTGTTTTGAGGTTTACTCATCAGTAAAATCTTGAGTTATGGATATTCTGTTAACCACAGGATAGGACAGCTGACTACAGGAAGAATGCAACTCAAACAGCTCCCTGCTGCCCACAGAGCAGCACCACCACGTGCCTCTGGGCACCTTTTCCTTCTGCCTCTCCAGAGGTTATTTCCCACAAGAGCATCTCTGACCTATTTGTGCTTCCAGAGAGCCCTCATCCCATCACCACATCTTTAATGAGCAGTTCATTACTCAGTCCTCTAAGACAAGTGCAGATAAGGGCTGTGAGATTAGAAAGGCTTTCCTCTGCTGAGATGAAATGTAGTTTGAGGTATTGTCTGCTCTAGACATATTTTCTACTCTTAGTCCCTTTTCCCCAGGCTTATGGGCTCAGCAGAGGGGGAAAAATACAACTTATCACTAAGAAAAGTTCTAGGAAGAGCACAGTGCCTGATATCAGACATCTGGGCATGGGGAGCAGGAGTCTCCCAACAGATGTGGTCAGTGGATTTTGACCACACTGATGCTGGACCAAGTCTTGGCCTTTGCTTGGGCATCCTTTAGAGGACCAACATTCCCTCTTCTTTCTTTCCATCACCAATTTAACATTCTTCTCACTTCTTTCTATTTTAGCAGGAAAAGTTCTCAGGGCGATGGTAGTCAACATGGTCTAACTGATCTAGGATTTTGGAGACTGCTGTGTTCTCGTATCTGCCTCTGATTCCAGCATTCACCTGTCTTTGATGAGTCTAGAGACAGTTTTCCTCAGTGTGATTATTGGGCAACACTGAAGCACAAATTTGGCACAGGCTTCTACTAGCACTATATAAGTCATGATTTTAGTAAAGAAGATGTTTCAGAGTGTGTTTTCCCACTCTAGAGGAGGTCCTGCTAAAGTGGGGATATCTGCACAATTCCCTCAAAGGAAAACAAACTGGAAAACATTAAAAGAATAAAACTTTGCATGAAACTCATTAAATTTTGACCATCTTAGCTGACCACCTCCTCTGAAAATCCTGTCTAACAGCTAAAAAAAGAGAACACATTTTCCATGAAGTAAGGAGAGCAGGTCACCTAGTTTAAGCTCCTGTGATCTGATTTCCAGTCCTATTAGGGCATCAGCCTCAGGGCACAGATAAGAAATCTCTCCTCCACTGGCAGGTTAGGTAAGCAGTAGGTAATGTGCAAAGTTTACCTGAAATATGTACTACACCAGCTTGTTTGTTGCGCAAGCAGCAAGAGGTACTGCTACAGTGCCTTTTTATGTTAGGGAACTGAAGAAAAGAGCTAAAGTTTTCCCCTTCCAACCTATTTATCCCGACAGTAAAGACTTAAAGCGTGGTCCATTCAAGAGAGCAAGGCTTAACACAGGTGTTAGTGAGGAAGCCTTGGAGGCATCAGAGCAGCACAAAATCCTCTCTGCAGCACACAGGAAGGGTCATAGGTGCCTGTTTAAATTTTCTGCCTAAGCCACAGTAACACGAGTGGCAAATAAAGCCAGGCTGCTTTCTAACAATCCTGTCTCAGGAGCAGCAACGGTTTGGGGAATATTGCTGCAGAGTTTTGGTATAGCTCAAATGAAAACATGAAGGTTACTAGGGATACGGGGAGACTCATGGAGCAATTAAATAACCAACAGACACACACACCCACACACAGAGCCCTCATTTACTCAAACCCCTGACAGTTGTTTATTGAGAAGTAGGTGTTGACAGTTCACTTGTCTTGGATGGATTTCTCCCGGAATAAACACCAAGGCTTTCAAAGCGCCTGATCCCATTTTCTTGTAAAAGAAGTTTTGGAAAAAAAAAAAAAAAACGAAAAAAAAAAAAAAAAAAGAAAAAAAAGGAAAAAAAAAAGAAAAAAAAAAAAGAAAAAAGGAAAAAAAAAAGGAAAAAAAGAAAAAAAAGAAAAAAAAGAAAAAAAAAAAAGAAGAAAGAAAAACCTTAAAAATCTCCCTCAAACACTATATACAGCATGGGTATCATTACTGCTGTGTGCTGTAGAGAGGAGACTCCATGTATGGGAAAGACTGAGCTACAAGAGTGTTTTGGAAAATGAAGAGTTATTTCGCAATAGGCCATGACATCTCCCTTGGAGAAAACTTGCCCAGATTCTGCAGATTGCTTTGCAGATGGAAAAGGGACAATTTCTGATTGCAATATACTCTCAGATAAAGTTGATTTTGGCTTGATCTAGAAATTTTCCCTCCCCAGGAGGACAACACTGATCTCCTAAGGCATCTATCCTTCTTAAAGCTAATCTTTATATTCAAGTGCAGGTGCAGTCAATAACACCAGTGCAATCTCCATAGGAAAACAGAGCCCACTGAATGCCAAAAGGCTAAGCAAAATCCTTCTCCTCAGTCCCAGGTCTGTGCTATCAGCCTCTGAAGAGATGGCTGACTCTTCACAACACAAATAGGAGAAAAGGGATGAAATGAAAGGAAGTTCACACTTAATATTAGAACCTGCTGAGACCCAGACGTATTAATTTATAGGGCAGCCCACAAATGCAACAGAAAACCCACTTTTTTAACAGTTAAGACTAGAAAAATTATTAGACAATGTGATGCAGACAGCAATTGTGGAATGATAGCAAGAGAGACATAAAGGTTATATATCTGCATCTTTCCCATTCTTCCCTCCCATGTTTCAACAATATTCCTGGAAAATTTTATTTCAATCCCATTGCAGAATTTTACTGTATATTGTGGAAACAAGGGTACTCTGACACAGGTTTGAGAAATCTCTCATGGTCAGAATGGCCAAAACCAAGGATGCTGAGGAAGGGTGATTTTTAGCAACTGCACTGAACAGCACTTCAGTGAGTGTGTGAGTTCACATTTACAAAGTCTCAAGCGGAGATAAGCACTTATAAGAGTCTCATTCCTGAACTTCCTTGCATTAGAAATGAAGGCGCATTACTCCAGGATATTATATATGTTTGCATAATCAAGCCCATAGCGAGAATTAAAGATTAGCAGACTGGTTTGGGTTGGAAGGGACATTAAAGCTCATCTATTTCCAATCCCTCACCATGGGCAGAGATACTCTGCACTAGACTAGACTCCTCAGAGCCCTATCCAACCTGGCCTTGAACACTTCCAGGGATGGGACATCCATGTGATTCTTCTCTCCTTAGTCTCTTATTTAACTTCAAGTGCTTTTAAGATCACTCCTATCCATGCATAATTTTTTGGGACATGCTCACTGGCAAACCAATCTGAAGATCCTTCTTTTGAATGCATAATTAAAAACTTTCACAGGATAAAATTTAATTTTAACTTTGCAGAGATGCTGCTGTGTTTGCCACACTCCCTGACTCACCAATGAAAGCAATCAAGCAAATAACCCATCTCACACACACGCTTAAACAATCCTTACACACTTGCTGTGTGCATTCTCCAGGGGACCTTTAGAGGCTGTTTGGTACACACTGCAGCCTGAGCTTTCAGTGGTGTGAAATAAAAAGGTTAGTGCCATGGCAAAAGTTCCAAACACAGAGAGTGCGGCTCAAGATGCATAAATAATTAAACAGTGAGCATTTAAAACATGAACCATTAAAACAGTCTTTGTGAGGGGAAAAAAATAAAAACCAAAACAAAACCAAACCAAAACCAAAACTGTAGGATGCAAATTAATCTTTCATAAGGCAAACCCTCAGATGGTTGCTTCTTCACGAGCACTTCACAGTGCTCTTTTTCCTTTTGAACCCAGCATTCATACAAAAAAAGCGTTTTGACAATCTCACTAGGATGCTCATCCTCTGTGTTCAGAGGGAGATTTATAAAGATCACAAGGCAGGATTGTGAATATAATGATAGCCTTTCTTCCAGCTATGGTAGGGCAGTCCTCTGGATCTATCTGAAATCAGAGAAGGGGCTCTTGCCTGTGAGCCAGGGTGCAGCTTTCTTCTCACTGCCATTGTCCCCTCCCCTCCTACTCTCATGTGCTTGCAATACTTTAAATTCTTGAAAGTTTAAAACAGTTGCATGTTAGCTATTACCCTCCCTGTCAGGGGAAAATGAAGGAATCTCTGTTAAAAACAACTTAACTGTTGCTCTCTGCCTGAGTGGATCTACTCCCTGCAAGCCCTGTTTAAGTATTGATAAAGGAGCTTATTTAACCTACTGGAAAATCAAGCCAAAAGGATAAGGAAAAGCTTATTCAGAGAAAAGAAGATTTTGTGATTAAGACACTGGATAGGTATTTAGAAAACCTCTTGTTTTCTCCTATTCTCTTGTACCCTCTTTAACTTTGAGCAGGGAACTTTATCGTTACCAGCCAAAACACCAGAAGAGATCATCTTCTACTTAGGCATTTAGAAATGGATTTAATAGGAGCTGGGCTCACTCCCTAGTCAATGTGTCTGATCCAGGAACACAGTCAGTGGTTGTCTAGAGGCTTTTCAGTGGTTGGTAAGAGAGAAAAAGAGACTTATGATGATGATTAGGCCAATGCAAATCTAATTTGTGCTCTGGGTGTCCATGGATTATAGCTGGACTACAAGGATAAAATCTATTCTTTGAAGAAGATAAAACTTTACAGAATGTTGTCCCAAATTCTGTGGCTTTTTGTCCAAAAAGGACAGAAATATTAATCCTTCCCCTCTCTTCCTGCACACCTCTGTTTTTGGTTTAGCCTATAAGCTCTGAGGAGCAAGACATGTCTCTCATAGTGCCCACCACACTTTAGCTTTAGTCAGGGGTCAGCTTTAGTCCAGGCCTTTTCAGACTGAATACAGCTGAGGCACACACATTTAACTGAATTAACTGTTTTAACCCCAAGCATCCAAGGACCAAAGGAAAGTGCAATAACATTATAAAAGCAGCTGAAATAGTATCACTTATATAAGAAGAGAAAACCAGAGTGCAGGAAGAACTATGCATTGCCTATCATTGTTTCCCCAAACTTTTATGCACGTGAACTTTTAGGTAATCACACCGGTTTACAGAACATTGTAATAAGTGTATATACAATAAATGTCTTAAAAGCCTGTCATAAAAACATTACACATAGCAAAGACAAGAACCTGAAAAGTCTCTTGACTTGATGAGTTTGTGAGCATGGAGCTCAGTCCATTTCTGCAAACAGATTAATGGTACAGGCTTTAATTACATGCTCACATACTGCTCTTTTCTGCAAGGCCCAAGCTTCACCAAGTGCCAGTGAGAGGCTTTAATTCCTGTAACTTTATAGCACATTAATCATGGGTGATGAGGCCATGAATCAGTTATGCAAGTCATCCCAAATACATACTGATGAAATCTGTATGCCATCACCACCCACCACCCATATTCTGATTATCCACCTCTGTTATAGATGAACTATTTTGGGATTGGTTTAAACAGTTCTAAGGGCATTTAGAGTTTTTTGAGTAGCACAGGGATATCTGACCCACCATCTCCATAGTATCATGTACCTCAGTTTCCAAGTGGTCATTTATTGAGGGTCTCAGTAAGGAAAAATGTGATGGTCTAATATTGAATAGCTTCAAATGGTGACCTAGGGAAACATTCTGCATAGAATAACTGCTGCCGTAGTGCCTTTAAACACACCTCATAAACATTTTGTAGTTAACCCTTTATGTGGTGTTACAAAACCCCTTTGCGATTAATTTAAAAAGATAATCTCTGTCACAGTGTAATATGGTTGGGAAAAATCTCCTTTGTACAAGGCACAGTGTTACTCCTTGCAATATACAAATGGTCAAGATCTGAAGTTTGGTTTCTTTGTTTGTTTTCTTTTTTGATGTTTGGTACTGGGCACAAGGATGTTTCCCTAGGAACGGTAGGTGAAGTAGATGAGAAGACAGACAAGTTGATTTACTGTATTTAATTTCTATTTGTCATACAGAGACATGTGTACAGGTTTTTCCAGCTATTGGTGTTACCCTTTTTTGGTAGTGGCTTGAAATCTATCACTCCCCACATCATAAATATTACATTTGGAGAAACCTTTCAGGCCATTCAAGTCCCCCTCTTGCAATAGGTACAATGGTCCGTACTAAATATTCACAAGCATAATTCAATTTTGTCATCAGAAGGGTCATTTGCCTCCTAATAACCATGGAAATAATGCAACGGACCAGTAGGTCCACAACACATACATTATTTCCCAGTATGCTCCAATATAGGGACACATAAATTGTACTTGCCAGTTTAGTTCACTGCCAAAGTAATCTCAGCCAAGAGCATGTTGTCCAATAAACCCCACAGCTGACACAAAATCTCAAACCAAAAATCCCTTCCTGTGCTTTAAAGTAAAATTTCAAAGTGCACCAGAGAGTCAACAGCAGCTTTTTTTCAAGAGTACTGATAGTTAAAATAATTTCCCCTCAAAATTTCTGTTGCTCTAGGATCTTACAGTAGGAGGAAACAAGAAACAATGACTTTGAAGTAATTCATCTCAGAGAAAGAAATTAGATCAGGGTTCATATTTTATAGTGATTTACATCTTGTGCAAGCCCATTACATTTAATGGGACTACTGAAGGTCTGTGTCAACATGGAATGTGACTCTTTGGGCTTAAATGCTGTGATTCATGGACTAGGTTACAGCGGGAGCTGTTTTTAGGACAAGGCTTTATCTCCCAGGACTAGTGATAGAGATTTTAGTTTTATTTAGAAGGGGGGAGAGTGCTTTGTTTTCTCTTTGTTCGCTTCTTTAGGAATATTCAAGGGGTTTAGCCAGTTCATCAGATGCCCATATTTCACATCTTTTTTTTTGTCACACTTATTCTAATGGGAGTACCTGGACCCTTGGCATGCATAGTGTCATGATTTTTGATGACACAATTCTTTGTTGTAGATCATATAGAATATAAAACATTCAGAAGGGAGCAGTACTGTCTGAAAGTGGAAACTATAGACCATGGCCAAGAGAGGCGAATATTTTATAAATACCTATGGTGTTATTCCCCCCTTAACTTCTATTTGCTTCCTCCCTTTTATTTTTTTATCGAATCCTACAAGGGCCTGAAATGAACATATATGGACTTATATTTCTTTCTTTCCTGTGAAGATTTATAATATTGAGTTACTACTGCAGATGAACCAGAGTTGTTGCACAGCTTTTGACATTGTTGAAACAATAGAATGCATGCATAAATCCAAAACACTACTGAATGAAATAATTTTGGTGCCTTTTGCCATCTCACAGGAGGGTTGTAATAGTATAATGAATATTTAACATTTCTCTTCTATTTTTATTAGAGTTTGTAGCACCTTATAAACTACAAGAAGCACTTACTGCTTTGTTCCATATATAAATTTCCTGTCTTGGAGTGTAAACTGCTAGACACCATTTAGAAATCATTCTTAAAATGGAGGAACACTCCAGCAATACTTCAGATTAAATATATAAATAATTCTATGGCATATTTAGTAACAGAATTTCAAAGGAGGACTACAAGCATCTTTCTCACCTGAAATGCAGTGCGCAAGGTCCACTCCCACTCAGGAGTTTCCATAGGAAAGGAAGAAAAAATAAACCTATAAAGTCACTTTTGTTTCATGCAGAAACTGATGTGTATAGGAAACAGATATTTAACTCCCTACCAGTGTATTCTGTAGGAGTTGGTGGATTTACAAGGGAATATTCCAAGGGAAACTACTTTCAAGGCATGCTGGCACAGAAGCATTTTCAATTTGATACTACCCTGGCAGCTGCTGTGCCATGTCCCTTCTCTAGGTGCACACACTATGCAAGAGTGGGAAGAAATCTAATCTGGGAAAATCTAAATTAAGGCTTGCCTACACTTTGGGCTTTGCTTAGCCTCTTAAACTTGTTTTTGACCAGCTATGACTATTGTCATGCAAAATCTTACAGCATAGAAGTTTATTTTTATTTTGAACTTGCAGTTCCTTGGCCAGAACAGGGTTTGAAGGTTGGACTCAATGATCTTAGGGGTTTTTTCCCAAACTACATGATTCTGTGATATACAGACAAAAATTACCTTTCTGGTGTACCACTACAGAAGACTGTGGATATCCCCTCACATGTGGTACCTGAGTGCTGAGTCACAGCAGAAGTTTGATACTATAGGCTTTATGGAAAGACTTTTTTTTTTCCCTCAGACTGGTTACCTGATCATTAAAGTCCATCAAAAAACCCCCCAAACTAAACAGAGTGGCTTGACGCCTTGCTCGGTGCCTTCCCATTTAGAATGACAGCTTTTGATCATGTCACACCATTTATCCACCACCTCCCTAAATACGTGCCAAAAGATCTTCAAGGCTCAGTTTGAATCTCCTGCTCTCTGACTGGGTGTAGCACCAGAGCCTGCTGCCACTCTGCAGTTTGCTCCACTTGCCCTTTATTAATGGTTTCCCTTTCTCCCCACTGGTACCTCCCAGTGTGAGCATGGAACTCCTGGCAGCTCCGTGACCTTTGCAGTGCACAGAGGGGGAAGACAGGAGATGAGAGTATAGAAGTAGGGTTTGATCTACCCCACAAACACTGACCACGCTGCGAAACAAACAGCTGCAAGAGGAGACAAAGAAGGTCTGAGAACGGAAACCAACATATTCTGAAAGCTGGGAGTGGTTAAACACGATGAAGAGCCACAGCAGCTGACAGGGAGGGAGCTGGGAGCGGGAGGAGGGAGCGCTCCGTCACATGCTCTCAGCAGATTATCATTTTTCAATACTCACATTAAGAACAAGAAAACCACAAAGTTTCATAACTTGTCATTCAGCTTAAGTGTGGGGGGGAGGAGGGAGAAGAAAGAAAAAAAAATTTAAAAACCTCCCTAAGGTTAAAAGAGGAATAATAAAAACATCTCTGAACCACAGAGAATTGCAAGGTGACCTTCAGACAAAATCTGGGGTGAGCAACCCAGCTCTTGTCTTCAGATGTCATTCCTTTCCTAACTCGCTCTTTGCAAAGGAAGGACAAAAGGAGCTTCTTGAGCCGTCTGCAGGAAGATGAACAGAACAAGGACTTTCTGTTTGTACTTATGTGTTCTTTTTTTTTTTTTTTTTTAATAATAACAGAGAATAGTATGATCTGAAGTGGCTGCCTGGGGAATTTTTGTCTTTCTGTTTTTAGTGCACATCTCTCTGCACTGACTGAAGGATCCATGCAAATAAGTGGAAAGTTTGCACTGAAGGGACTTCACAGGGAAAACAGCCAAATTGATTGCACACCCATCAGTTCACACACAAGCACTGCCAAGTGCCTGGAGTACACAATCTAAAAAAGACAACAGTACATTGTGTTCCCTTACACTGGTTGAACTTCTCTCTATCATAATCACTTCTTTTAATAATTGCTCCTCTTTAAGATACAAATCTGATTTTTCACATAACCTTCCCTTGCCCTTTTGTAATACTTTTAGTTCCTAGATCTCAGGAACATCATAAGTGTTAAGATCTTTGATAGTATTTAGCTGTGGAAATGGAGGTGCTCTTGGAAATTATGAAAATGGTGATGTCATTTGGTTTTTGAAGGAATTGTCAACCTTCCTGTGAGGGGATAATTCTGAAATCTCATTCAGACCTCCCAAATTCCTGGCCTTTCTTTTGAAAACCACTGTCACTTTAAAATATGTGTGTATAATAACATATAAACTGTCATGTCTCAGGGTATAATCCAAACACTAAACACAGACAGTGGAAAAAAGCTATTTTTCTTATGATCAAATTATGTTTATTATTATTGTCTACTACGTGTTTTTTTGCATGTTCCTGTGAAGCATCTGGTGTTGGCTACAGTCAATAACTGGAAACATGTAGTAAGACAATTGTAAGACTTTGACCGGTGCAACAGTTCCTACAATCTAATGTTTAACAAACCTCAAGAGTTAAAAATCAACAGCCCATTTACTCAATATTAGTATCTAGGAAGCTTTCCTGAGTGAATGAAGGCCAGCTCTTATTGCATTCAAGCTTTCATCATCAATAGCACAAAAAAGTTTAGGTCCTCTCATACTTATAATAAGCATTAACTTTCTGAGTATGAGCCCATTCATTTAGCAGTGAAATAAAATTCTCCAAACCTTTACATTTTAGCATTTTAAGTTATAAAGAGATATCTGCCCACAATCTATCAGACCACAGTGAGATTTGGCAACGTGGGAAAACCACATGTCTCTTCAGAACCAAGTTTTCACAGGTCATGCTAAGAGCTATAGTTGCTTATTTCCTGGGCATTCTGTGTACCTGTGGTGCCAGTGAAACTCTTGTTGACATCAGCAGGAGTGTGTCACGCAGGAGAGAAAACTGCACTAATGGGGTCTCTTCTTAATGGGACAGTGAATTTCTACAAGCTTGAAAGCATGCATGAGACCCAAAAGTGCAAAGATTCCACTTTGTCCATGGCTAAGATCAGTGTACAGCGAATTTCCCCCAGACAACCTTTGCACAGAAAGACCCTCACCACAATGTCTGTCCTCCAAGGGAAGCAGCAGGTTAGCACTCACTTCAACCACCCTACTAACATGGGCACTTTGGGAGTGCTGCTGCAGCAGGCAGAAAACTCACCACGGGCTGAGGCAACACACATACCACTATGTCAGAAATAGCTGGATGTGGCTAGAGTGTCACGTCCCCCATAATTGGAAGGGATCGGATTTCCCTGCGGCACGGGAATGGCTAAACAGCCTGCGGTACAGTATCATGGGAACCTACAAACTGCATGGGCGAGGAAGCAAAAAGAGCTGCCTGATACTGACAGTTCCGATCCTTCTCATGCCATCTGGTTGCACCATCCCTGCTCTGCACATCAGGCTGTGCATGCACAGTGATAGAGACAGCATGTTGCTGTCTTTGGGATCGGTGGTGCAGAGACCCAATCTGGGCAAGGCGTCTGCAGTTGCACATGTCCACACAGCCCCTCTGCTTCACAGAGCTTCTGGAACACAGATTAATCCAAAACACTGATACGCCAGGCTCGCTCTGGCATTGTTTAGGTGGACACCAGCAGCTGGTGGACACTTGAGAGTAACTATCCAGGAAGAAAACAGATCAGGAAAACAGACCTGACTGGTAACAGGGACAATTGGCAGGGACCAAGTATTGCTGTATGGTCATGCCTGACTTCACTGCAATTATATAAAGAGTGACAAAATCCCTCTGCCTCAGAAATCCTCTGTCTATTCAATGATGCACTGCAAAGCTTCCCAGCTAATGTGTGATCCAAGATCAGCCAACACCAACAGATGAAGCCTTCTTGCATTGCAGGCATGGCTGGAGTATCTAGGACACATCTCCTCCCTGTGATCCATGTAAAGAGAACAGACTTCCCTGTGCTGTGGAGCCTGCCAGAGTCACTCCCTCCCTCCCTTGATAAGGAAGGGGGTTTAGGATGGTTAAGCCCTCTGTTGGGCACTGCAGTTGCTCTCCTCAGATGTGGGCTGAGCATAGCTCTGAGCAGCTCGGAGTACACCTCCAGCGTGATGACAGGCCCGTCATCTTGAGTGACAGGGCTACACTAGAGGAATTTGGATACACTACACAGGAATCCACTATTAGAGGGAGGCACAGGTCTAAACCAAGTAAAACCAAGTGATGAAGTGAATTTGGAGCAGTGCCAGGAAAGCTACAGGACAGGAAGAAATGAAAGATGAAAGTGTTTTTAACACTGTCTCCATATGCTCAACAAGGATTTTCCCAAGAGTCTTTGCTTTAAAAATGCTCTGTGATATATAGCATTCTTTCCAGAGGTGCCCTTTATCATCTGATGAACAGAAAGAACCAAATTGCTGTGGCAGTTAGATTAATCCTTTCTAAATGGCTCATTTCTGCTTCTATTCTTAAGATGTAAACCATGGTAATTCCACTAAAATATGTGAGACTGCTGGGACTTTACACCTAAGTAACAACAGCATTTGGCCCACCCTTACCTATATCTATGTCCAAAAAGAAATGAGAGGGATGTTCTTAGGTCCTCCTTTCAAAACACAGAATGCTTCAATAACACTAAAATACGACTCACCCAGCAACTGACTCATAAAGGATGCAAGGCAAGTATTACCACAAAACAGGCCTCTGCCCTATAAATTAAGGGCTGCTGTTCCACAAATCCTAGGTGTCTGACAGAGAGGCAGTTGTTCCTTGGGCATCTGAAAATGAGATGCTGGGATGTGAACAAATCACCATAGGCTTCCTTGATAGTCAATGAGAAGGAGCAGGTGCCCCAGAGGACAATTTGCATCACACTCAAACAGGCAAGCAAGGCAGGTCAAATGGATTGCTCCCTGGATATACCTATTTCTTACTGTTGACTAGAGAGAGCCCAGAGTGGGCAGTTCAAACTTAGGCATCTAACTTCAGACATCCAAAGCTGTGCGAAAGGAATCATACATGTAGAGGCACTAGTAGATCATCTATCTTTTACGTGTCATAGTATTTTAATTTTTGCCCAGTCCCTCTTTTGTTGAGCCAAATAATTTTTGTCTAAAACATTTCCTCGAGAGGCCTTCAATCTTGAAGACATAGAAGGATGAATTCTTCACTTCCACTGACCCCTTCTTTTAGTGATTAACCACTATCACTGGAAAAAACACTACTGGTTTCAATTTGCCCTTGATTAATATTTTGCTTCCTTTTGCTGTCTTGAAGTGATTGCTGTATTTTCTCTCTGGAAGTGCAGATGCAGTTTCAGATTGCCAAGTCTGAAGGCCGAGTGGTCCAGCCCTTTTCCCTTTTGAAATTTAAGAGCTTTGTACAAACTTTCACCCACCTAATAGAGGCATTGCTTCATCTTTATGCTGACTAGGACATGTTTTAATGAGACCAATGTCTTTGCATGTTACCACTTCCCAGGGACCTGAAAGAACACTGCAAAAACTAATAAATTATTGTCTTGGCATCTTTTAAAATAAATAGTACCACAAACCCTTCAGAAGCAGACAAACTAGGGGGCAGAGATGGCAAATAATTGACTCGAGTCTGGAGAGTAAGTGGGAGCAGATGTCCTCTTACCTGAATTATAAAAATGTCTTTTAAGCACTGGATGTCAATTAGCATTTTGACACCTCTAGTCACACCTTGTTTCTCTTCTACTGCAAGAGGACACGAATGTATTAGAGAAATTTTATCTTCAGTGCTTGATTTCCAATATCTAAGAAACACCTTTTTTTCTCTTTATACTACCTCCAAAAGAAAATGTATCTGATGTGGGCTCCATGGTATTGCATTTTGTATTTTAACATAGATTCCAATATATACTGTTAACAAGTTTCAATCATCTTCTGAATCAGTATCCATACCAAATCTCAATCAAATCCCTGCATTTGCAGATAGAAACTGGGCAGTGTGGAGGGCAGTCGCTCAAATCACTAAAAAAAAAAAAGTTGTGTGAACACTAAACATGCTAGAAATAGCCATTTGGCACAAGTGTTAATTCTCTTTATTCAATTGCCAATATTTGTACTATCATGTATGAGGAGCCTATTGCACATTGCACTGCACAATAACAGAAAGGATAGTCCAGGTTTTTATTTTCATGAGCTTCATCTAACACAGCCAAAGTGAAATAATATCATTGAAAACATCTCCATATAAAAAGCCCCCACAGCTATATATAGATGCTAGATAAAACTAATCACATCATGATGATAATGTTTCTATTATCAGCTTCCAAATACACCTAGTAACAACAAGGTTCCTGCCAATTTTAAGCTATTTCATAATGGACACAAACAGGAGACATCCTAAATATAAACACCTCTCCTTGTCATCAGTTCTGTTGTCTCTGCTCTACAGATCTCTCTTCAACTTATATTTATTGCAATGTGTGCACATTGTTTTCCTGCTTCAAACTGAATATTCCACCTGGAGAACTTGGCCTTTAACAGATTTTGTTATCACTGTGCCCGTCTAGAGCAGACTATACTGTTATAAATGGTCTTCACCCATCATTTGGATAATACATTGATCTAAGAATGCTGATCAGAGTCATACTCTACCAAATACTTCTACCACTACTACTTGTAATTGCATTATTATCGTAATCATCATCATCATCATTAGTATTAGTACCACATTTTTTCTTATATGTTCTTTAGCACATTTAGCTTTTAAGGAACTGGCTTAAATGGATAATGAAGTTGTCGAGCACCTGCAAGCAGGGTTGGAATCTCACTGAATTTGCTTTTGTAAGAACCAGGCCAGACCCTGACCCTCAAACCCACTGCAAAATACTTTTATCCAAACTGTCCAACCAAAACATAGATTTAGAAATGTCCACGTACTTTCCCAGAGTATTTAGTGTTTTAGAAGGTCATAATAAAAGTACTAGTTTTATTATTCCACAGTTTCAGCAGATGGTCTGAACTATTAAGAGTCAATTTGAGCCTATTAAAAATGTCATCCATTCTATTTCCAGACAATATCGCAGCGGTTCAACCTCATTACTTATCTGTCACTATAAAGAGCAGATAAACCTTCATCTATCACATCCAATGACTTTTTACCCAGAATTCTGGATATTTCTTTTTTTTCCTTTGCTAAATTATTTCTCTCCTCTCAGGTCCACAGCAATGTGGGTATCCATTCCCTTTTCGCCCCCACAAATATATATATATATATATGTATATTAGAAAAATACTTAGTCTTCATGTAGCACATTTTCCAAAGAATTTCAAAGGACATCACAAAATACAAATGTATCTTTACACCCTTTACTCAAATGAGACATCTGAGGTATGGGGTCATTTGTCTCCACAATCAAAAAAAAAAAAAAAAAAAAAAAAAAAAAAAAAAAAAAAAAAAAATTGTGGTCCCTGAAGGCTGACACAGCACAAGCTTCCCTTTTAAAATCATATAGACTCCCAGAATTCCCAGAACTACTGTCTGCTCTTTCTTCCTTCCAGTTGTTGCTCTGGTTCATTAAATCAATCATTTTTTAAAATATCACCCAAATAGTTATATCCCATTTTTGTCTTAGTTTAAAGCTAGTTTTCCTTGGAAAAGATGAATAATATTTCTGCAATTCCTGACTTAGAATCTTCACAAGTAAAACTTTAGAACACATATTTTATTTTATTCAAGGAATAAGTTGTACTTTACACTGCATATTGATAAGCAAATTCATTAGTAACTTATTCTCAAATTTTTGAAAAAGCAGCCTGATCTTTGGAGAACCTGTTTTGAAGATTAAGATCCATATTAAATACTCATATCTCTCTTTTATGCCTTTTATAAAATTAGGTACAAGCTAAGTAATTGCAATTTGAAGGATTTAAAACTTCCAGGGATATCCAGAGACATTCATTTTCTCAATTATGTTTATACAACGCTTAATTATGGCTAACTTGTTGAAACAAAGGATCATTGACAGCCATGACTACCATATTTATTCATGTTTATGGATACATGAGAAACAATCACTTAAGGTAAAGCAATCCAGTATGTTACCCTGTGTCTACAGCTGTGATATATTTTATTGTGTGAGTTGAGAGGGGGGAAAGGAAAATTTTTACTGCCATAACTCAATCACATTAGGAGAAAAAAAAAGTGTGATGCATATCATCTATCTATTTTTACATGACAACATAGAAAGAGACACTTAAAAAAAATGATGCTTTAAGTTCATCAAAGAGATATATTTTCTGATATGTAATACAACTGAGACTTTAGGGGGATATGACTTTTTTCCCATCACAGAGAATATCTGAAACATGAGAAGCATCAATCAATACCTGCAGTTCCTTGAGAGGCAGCACTAAACAAGAGAAAAGATCGCTTCCTTTTTCTGCTGTGTTCTGCTGTGAGTGTCCACACTGAAGGTCTGTGTTCAGCCAAAGCAATTAAAGATTAATGAAAACAGACACAGCTTTTCTACAGAAAGGGGGGAACCCATGAAACTCAGCAGTGTATGATGGCTTCATTAAAAAGAAGAAGTCTGAGCACCAATTTCAAGGAAAAAAGTCCAAAGCCTTTTTCTGCACTCTTTATACTTCCACCAAAGAAGTTGTTGAACTTTTTTGCTATGGTGTTTCATGGACTACATGGGAGAAAAGGCCTTCACCAGGTAGAAATCTGTAGCAAAATTGTCCATCTATGGTGCTTTGTGGCTCTCCCAATCTCTGAGTCACCTGGGTGGGAGCTGATTTTGGTCTGGATCACTTGAGCCACTCCCTGAAGCTGTGGTTTCAGCCAGCCCCATCATCAGCATGCCTGACACACGGTGGCTGGGCTATGCCATGCACTGCAGGAGGTGTCTCCTAAACTTGACAGCTGCTCCTACTGCTTGCAAGATCTTGAGAGTTGTAACTGTTTAACTAATATTTACTCAATTTCAGCTTATAGGCTGGATTTTGTCTTTTGTAGCCAGCTGGAGGGGCACTTTTCCAGTGGAAAGCACAAGAGAAATTTGGTCTGGCTTGGCCAGAATTCCGCCTGTGATCCCCTGAGGAGAAGACGTTGCCATGGCAGCTTTGCTGTTCCTTCAGCTGGTGCGATAGCTGCTGTTGCCACATTAAGCCAGCTCTGCTGGTCTGTGAAGGTGAGCTGCCTCTCCGGGTAATTACAAACGTACCTGCTTCCCCATGTGCTTCTGCTCCTTGTCCCTCCATCTGCCTAATATACACAAATGTTTTGTTATCCTTTCTGCAGGAGGTGACCTACCACGGCTGTCATGCTGCTCATCTCTCCAGATTTTTGCAGCCAGCTCTGTCGTGTAACGGGCTGCAGATTTTGCTGAGGGACTTGAGGTGGCCCATTAAGGCCCTTACCAGAAACAGGAGAGTGATGTCAATTAATTTCAGTTCTGAGTTCTGCAGACTCATTCACCCTCTCCTAGGCTGGTTTGTGCTTTTCTTGTGCCTGTGGCATACGAAGGTGCTACAAAAAAATAGCTGATGAAAGGCTGCACTGCTCAGGGCAGATGCAGCCTGAACATGAAGGTCTCGGCCTTTCATTTGGAGAACTGAGCAAGGTTGTCCCCTTTGCAAATGCAGGGCTGTCCCCTTGTAAACCTCACCTCTTACACAAGGCTGGATTGCAGTATGAGCCAGAGTTGAAGCTCTTTGTCTCCCAAATCCACATCTCACACCTCACTGGAGAAAGCCCTAAGGCCACTGATGACTCTCAGCAGCAGACATTCACCCGTCTAGCCTGCTGAAACTGTGCCAGATTAAATCAAAGGGATCGTAAGCATTTAAACAGGAATTACTCCTGCTCAACCAACTAAAAACTTCTCTTATTAGGCAACAGCCTCGCTTGCACCCCTCTGCTTGAGCTGTAAACAAAGCGTATCAAGCTGGAGGCTCCACGCTGGAGGTACAAGCCTGCTAAAGGTAACAGCCCTCACAGAAGGAGAAAGGAAGAGGTGAGCTTTATTGCACATGGATTCTCCAGTTCTGGAAATGATACAGCTACTGTACCCATATCACAGGGCAGGTCTGAGAAATGAACACGTGATTAAGAGCTTTGAGAGCTCTGCGCTAAAAAGAGATGCAGCAATGTTGCTGTGATTTAATTCATGCATGCATGCACCTCAACCCAGACTAATTCCCCAGGGTTAAAATGAAATAGAGTTTAAATCTAACAAGGGTAGAAGCTCATAACCAATTCCTGTGCTTCTCAAAGAGAATATCAAATGACAAGAAATCCTTAATTGCCCTGAATGAGACACAGACATCTGAAAAGGAGTTATGTGGCTCCTAGTCTAAAAAAAAAAAAAAACCACAAAAACACAACAAAAAACAAAAACAACAACAAAAAACACCCTTAAATTAATTCTTTATCTTTCTTCCACCACCCCTAGAAAATGAAACTTCTTCAGGCATAAAAGTAGACTAAGCTCTACTAAAACCAAGTGCAGATTTAAGCACCTACTTTAAAAGGACAAGCTGTTTGCACAACAGATATGATATTACGAAACTTTAGACATTTCTTTCACAACTGACAAGGAACTGAATGCATTAGACAGGCCTGTTTCACATCTGAAGTCATAAAGGCTCCCAAGTCCATATGCCTCTGGATTTTTCTCTGAACTCCATTGTTTGTGGTTAAAACACCAAAAGGGTCTGACCCATTTTAAAAGAAGGAAATCATATTTCTTAGTCTGCAAATGATACTCATTGCTAGCAGAAAAACAGCTGAAGCTTAATCCTCCTGAAGAAAGGAAATGTCCCAGGTCAAAGTCACATAATCCCTCACAGAAAGCAGGGGAAAAAATAAAATACACCAGGTCCAGGCTGGTCATGCAGAACCACATAACATTGGCAAAGTTTACAAACCACTCTGTCAAACACAGCTGATTTTCATCTAACAAAGAGTGATATTTTTAGTGAAAGGTTAGCACTACTTTCTTGGTAGAGCAGAATTGTACCTTTATTCTGAAATATCACTTCATGGTGAGAAGTGTTGCACAGAGTAATGAAGAACAATAATCTGTCTTCAAAGTGCTTTTGGAAGGTCTAGCTAGTTCCAGTTCCTCGGGGCAAAGCAGGACAAAGTGAAGTGGAATTGTTTCCATTTCACAGATGGGAGAGATGAGGCAACAAAGAGAAGGATTAAATTGGGGGAGGGTTGGTGTGATGTCGTTTTGAGATGTTCAGATTGCAGTCTCAGGCAACCATCTTTTTACATTTACATTCGACTACAGGGTAAACATTTCTGTGCTTTTCACCAATGAAGTACATGAGATCACTACATCTGCAACTCATTGTGCAGCCTGAGTGCACCAATTGGCCTGAACATCAGTGAAGTAAGCCTACAACTTTGGATGAATCTCTGGCCTCTTGCCAAGCATGCAGAGATCTTGTTTCTTAGAATAATTACTGAATTAAACTCTTTGCAGGGAGAAGAGGAAATGGTAGGAGCCAATTTTTTTGCCAAGCCTTAGCACGAGAACTCAGGACATCCTGGCTTTCTTGCCTGCTCAGATCACTGAGTTTTCTCTATGTTCCAGCAAGTCCCAATGTAAATGGTTTTAGCAACAGGGAAGGCACATACCCAAGCAGGGAGTTTGATCCCACTGCAGAAGGGAAGAGAGACAAATACTCTTAACATGACTACAGACAATCTAGCACTGAACTTGTGGACTGCTCATTTTCCCTTGGAAACTCAAGCTAATCACTTTCCCTTTTCCTGACACTCTGCAATGAGCTGCTCTCCAAGGCGCTGACCCTGCTATTACTGACTACCGAGTCTAACACTTATTATCATGCTAAGTCTCATTGTTTAAAGCAGCCTTTGCCTAATGGTTTTCACATACACTTTACACCTGGCTTAATGCAATACTGCCTCATTCCAGTGAAAAAACAGTGAAAATGAGATGCCTTGCTTGCAAAGTGTGTGCATTTTCTATAGTGCCCATGCTTGCAAGATGTAGGGCAATGTCCACCAGGACCCCAGTTTGTGTGCAAAAAGCTGAGGTTGAGAGAAAGCTGAAACAAGTCTCTCTGTGAATCACAGATACTGAAAAGTATGTGAGAGACACTCCATCTATACCTACCACCTGTAGATTACACACTTCAATAGCCCTTCACAGAATCATAGAATAATAAAGTCACAGAATGGTTTGGCTTGGGAGGAACCTTAATGCTCATCCAGCTCTACCTCTGCCATGTGCAGGGGCACCTTCCATTATCCCATCCAACCATCCCTTCAAACACCATCCAGCCTGGCCTTGGACTTTTCCAGGGATAGGGCAGCTACAGCTTCTCTGGGCAAACCATGCGAATTCCTCATCACTCACACATCCAAGAATTTTTTCCTTGTATCTAATCTAAACCTACTTTCTGGCAGTGTGAAGCCACTCCCCCTTGTCCTGTCACTCCAGACTCCTGTAAATTGTCCTTCTCCTTCTTTCTAGTTGGCTCCCTCCAGGTACTGGAAGGCTGCAATTGGATCACGCCAAAGCCTTCTCTTTTGCGGGCTAAACAATCCTAATTCTCTCAGACTTTCCCCACAGCAGAGCTGCTCATCCCTCTGATCATCTTGATGCCTCCTCTGGATTCATTCCAGCAGCTCCATGTCCTTATGCTGTTGGAGCCCAAGGCTGGAGACAACTCTGCAGGTGGGGTCTCACCTGAGCAGGGCAGAGGGACAGAAAGACCTCATTCAGGTCTAGTAAAGTTTAAATAACTCACATATCCTTCAAAAATCTCCTATCATGTCCCAAGACAACCAGTCCCCAGGAACCATCTTGATTTAATCCCTTAAACCTTTGCCTCTTTATTATAACTTGTGCTTTTTTCAACTTCTGGTCAGTGGATTTGTTCTGTTTTTCTCATTGTGGCAGGAACTTTCCATGGGTAATTTTTCTTATATAGAACTCCAGAACTTGCATTTTATTGTGTGTCACTTTGAGCTGGCTGGCAGGTTAATCTGTTTCGGTGTCTGTCGTCATGAACAACCAATTTGTCCAGAGAACGAATTACATAAAGGATGTGAAATCATGACAGTCCGGGTAATTTCTTTTCCAACTATAATTCTGTTGATATTAACTACAACATTAGCAGCTATGAATAAGGTTTGTCATGTATACTCCATGAAAAGAAGAAAACAAATGGAAAACTTAAATATTTACTCTCTGACCGTTTATTTTTTTGCAAGTGTGTGTTTTTTAACTAAAGTTATCCAAAACCTTCCCAAACCATTTTGCCAAGGGAACTGCTGTTTGCAGGATCAGGAAGTTTTTGTTTGCTTAAGCACATCTGTGCAGCCAAAGGGAAAAAAAAAAAAAAAAACAAACCAAAAAACCAAAAAAACCACAACTTCTTTCAGCCATTCCTCATCCATTATTTTATTAACCACAATTGTAAGGTTAGAAAAATACCCACTGCATTAGCCCCTAGGGCATGAGACACAGGATTCCAAATCCCATTTTGTAGTCAGTTCTGCTGAATTTCAGCACCTGCTGATACTGTGTGGCATCACACATAGTTGACTGGCCTATGAGTTTTTTAAAGGGCAATTTGATCAAATCATGCTTTTGGTTATTAACCAATACCATACCCGAGGGTCAGCTCAAACTTTCCATTACATGCTCAAGGTGACTGAATGATGAACAAGCCATCAGTGGGAAATTTTGATGGTGGCATATGCCATCTGGTTAGCTTTTAGAAGGAGAAAGTGAGAAGATGTATGGCTGATTTGCCCAAGTAGTTTAAAATAAAAGAAAAATATTTGAAAAAAGAAAAAAAACTGAAGTCCTTCTGTCTTCACTGTCTTATGCAGATACCTATAATCAGACTTGTATTTGTACAGAGAGTTGCCAAAATAAACAGGCAAAATTAAAGGACTTGCTCTCAGGAGCATCCATTACCTTCAGTTTGGGTACTCGGTGTGCTAAGTCTCTCTCTAAGAAAGTTTACTTTTATGTGCCTGAAAAGGTTTGAAGCGACTGGCTAAGAAACAATCATTCTGGCAGGACAAAAGCATGAGGATAATGGGATGTCTGAAATTGATTCATTTCCTGACTGGATCAAATTCCAGACTGATTTGATACAAGTGGCCAAGGCATAGAGAAAGGAAATAATGTGGAATTGTTTGCTGTGGGTAACATAAGAAATTATGTAATTAAAATGAGGTCGAGGACATATAGACGAGACATTTAAGGAAAAAAGTAAAATTGAAGAGGATGTCATTAATGTGTTGATTTATAAAACCCAAAGGAAGCTAAACAGGTGAGGTGTTTTGCCCACAGTCTGTAATGACAGAGCAGGAACAAAGGTGGATATACAAGCTTGGGGCCAAATTCTATCTGAAGTCAGGTTCTTCCTCCTCCAAAAGCATTGGAAACAGGACTCTGGTAATTCAGGGAAATTTGATTCTCAGCATTCTGTTGTAACCTATCTCCTCACAGTCTTCAAACACCCTTTGAATCTCTTTCTTCTCTATCCCAGTGCTGTTTGTGCCCATTTCATTACTGAACCACCCAAAGGAAAAGTCAGAATAAAGCAAAGATCTCTGGATAGAGAAACATGCCTGTCACACATGAGGGCAAACACTCAGAGAACACCACAGTGGTCATGGTGCTGTGTATCAACTGCAGGACACATTGGCTATTCTAGGCACCAGGTGTCTGGGACATAATGACCTCTTAATTAATGGCTAAATAATGACCATTGACAATGAAGCTGTCAGAAGACAGAAGAACGGTAAGTACAATTTCCTGTTTACCACAGGAGTACCTCCCATTTCTTATGCCCTGTGCTCAGTCCTTAAACATCTTTCTTGTGCACGTAGTCTATGGACATATGCTTCCTTGAATAAACCAGAAATGTAGTTTCAGTTCAAAAGAAGCATTCCTCAAACTGGGAAATTAAGAAATTAGAAATATCTCTTTCTGCATTCAGCTTGGGGACCACAATGGGAAGAAAAGCCTCCCTGAAATTTTAACAACAGCTGTGGAAATATCTACATATGAGTTCTAGACTCTTGCTTTTTTCAGCTATAGCAAGGTTTCCCTGCTGGGAAACCCTTGGGCCTGTCCATCTGCCATACAGTACGGTGAATACTACTACAATAGTACTTTAACAATAACTGTGCTCTTTTGAACCTCCCCATTCAAGTCATTCCATTGATTACTCAGAAGAATGCAGACTCTTGTGTTATTTGATCGGCACATATACTCTGAGCATTTAATCCCCTCAAATATTTTTCAATAACTTCCTTTAATTACAAGGAAAACACGTCGAGTGATGCATGCATTGAAGACCTTCCCCTCATCTCTCTCTCTTTTTTTTTTTTTTTTTTCCTGTTTAATGAAGAATTTGAATCACTTTTCAACTTCTTAATCCTATAATCCTGGAAGGAATTTGCTCTCTTCCAAACCCTGGGGGTGGTAGGTTTCTGCTTAGTACAGTACACCCTGGAGATCTTTCAGCAGGGTCTTTCCAGAGGAGTCCCAAATACCTGCATTCCTCAGCTATGTGGTCATCATGTAACTCAACTTCATCAAAAATACCTCACCTCAGTGGTTCAAGGATCAACATTTTCATGAAAAGTGCAGAGATAACATGGCACAATAGACACAAAGTGTGCAGAGAACCAAGCTTTGCCAGAAGGCATGGGTGCTTGGTGCCAAGCAGGACGGTTTTACCAAGATGTTTATTCCCTTCAATGAATCCATTATTCTGGAAAAAAAAAGGAAAAAGTCAGGGGAACGGTGTCCTTGCTAATGCAACATCCTTGCACCTTGTTGCCTCCCATTCCCTGGGGGGATATTGGGGAATGATGGACAAGTCTGTACAAGTGGTCTTGTTGGGAGGGTCCGACGGAGCCTGTTGGGTGCTCAGTTTTTGCCTTGAAGGGCACTGGGTGCATTTGCAGCACACGACACTCTCCCCTGTCAGCACAGTGAACTTACTGCACAACAACTTCAGACTTGTCTACTTCTGTTTCAAGAAAAGCCTTTGCTGTCACAGCAAGACAGCTCTTTTTGCAATGAACTCAAAGACCGTGATTTTCCTCTTCCTGGCTTTCCTGTAGAACCAAGGAACTATAATGAATGTACTCCAAAGCACAAATTTTCCACCTTGTCTTTCCAGGCTGTTGTTTCTCAAGGGGTGGCCTGTGGATCTTTAGGGACCCATAAAATGGGGAAAAAGTGGTGCATGGAACAACTGTAAAAGAGTAAAACCACAGTAACAACTCAAACCATTCTCTTGTAATTCTGTATGTGCCAGCAGGCAGACAGGGTGAAAAGAAGGCTGTAAATACACTTTCAAAGTTTTGCAGCATATTTAGCTGTTTGTAAATCAAACACCTTGGGGCTCTGTTGACCAGAGCAAGTCTTGGCTTACTCTCCAAACGTCTGAGCATTATTTCATTACAAGCAGAAGCAAAATACTGTGCAAAGGCCTCTGTTATTCACTCCTCTGCCATTCTAGGTCATGCTCCTCAGCTTTCTTTTTTTTTATGCTTGTTAGTTCAAGTAACCATTGTTTTGTCAATGGTTAGTTATCTAATCCCATTATACATAACCGTTGTCATTGTGTTTTGTGCTAAAGTAACAACACTGAGAAACGGGTTGGGAAACATGAACAGCCCAAAGTGCATCTATCTCTGTCCTTGTTGAGATAAAATGCCATCAATGTCTCAGTTGAAGGGTGTCTGGATAAAGAGGAGGACACAGGACACCTTGATGTTAACATGGCCACAGCACACAGTAAAGACATGTGGGGAACAAGGGTGTTGTTGCACATCATCTCCCTCCATTTGAGGGAATTAAAACTTGCAGACATATTCAGTACTGGATCAGCCTGAAAGTCTGGCCTGTTTTCAAATGCTTGCATATTTTAGTGCAGCTCCAATGATCAGTTTTATGATCTGACAATTGACAAACCTGCTAACACATTAATCACAGCTCAGCTGACAGAGGATGATGAAAAATTATGTCATACTGTGATGTATGACTGCTGCTTTCCATTGCTGTGGTAGACTCCAGCACCTATTTCACACACAAATAGCCCATCTCATGTTGCCCCTTCTGTGGGGGCAATGACTTCCCTGCTTGCCTGGCTGAAGCATCATCTAATAGGCAGGGGCATGAATTAGACACCTGTCACTGATGCAAAGAAACTGTCTTCTATTTTCCAAAATTCTTGAGCTATTTCACCATCAACTTTCATTAAGGGAACACAGCTCTGCTATCTTCAGAGGACTGCTGACAAAAAAAGCTGAATGAAGGAATGCACCTCCAGGAATATTTTTCAGCATATATGGCAAGCTGTGTGTAGATGACAGTAGCAGATGGGTTACACACTGATGTCCTTTTTGGGAGAAAAGTCTCATTAGAGCAGAGAAGACTGACAGTTTCTACCTAGATTTGGTATGTATGTAGTGCCACCTTCACCTCCAGCTAGGAGAGGAGCTGGGCAGGTTTAATGAACAAAACCCATTAAAACCCTAGGTTTGCAGAAGGGTGAGCCAAGTCACACAGAAGTTGTCACTTGCTGCAGGTCACATGTCAGTTCCAGATTGGATCTAATGACAGAATCTAGGAAAAGAACTGAAGGAACAGTGTATTTTTGTGGGGGTGAAATCTACATAAAATACCTCAGGAATTGCATTTCCTCATGTTCTGGGAGAAAAAAAAAGTACAATTCTTTTTTATCTTCTCACTTATGTTTCCTCTCTTTCATCCTTCTTTTCCTCTCCATCTGTCTCAATGTATGCCTTTCAATAGGAAAACCTTTTTTTTTTTCCCCTCCAGAATTCCACTCTCTATCTTCAGAGCCAAAATTGTTGGACGAATTTAGTCCCAGTGTGGGATCATTTATTTGGGAAACACAATTTTTTTTTTCACAGATTTTGTGGTAAAAATACAAAAAACTCAGATAACAATCACCAGATCTTATTAGAAAAGCATATATTCCATGCCTTTCTAGCACTCTCACTGCCTTTGTCCTTGTTACAGTTGTATTATCATCCATGACCCCAACACTCACATGCACTTCACAGCCCTGTAAGGACTATTATCCCCTCTCAAAAAATAAAAGAAAGTGAAATTCACTACAACAGGGAACTGGTGAGCTTGTGGTGGGACAAAATAAACACTCTGGACAGAGAACCCAGGGGAGATGGCTCACCTCCAGCAGCATTGACCAAGGGTTTTTCTGCAGGAAGGGGATTTGTTTTTTCCTCAAAGATCTGTTCCCAGCAAAGACAACCTGAGAAGGTTGCTAAGTAATAATAATGCTCTTAATAATAAATCTAACAATTCTCATAAACACCTTTTTGTTGCTGTTGCTTATAATTTATCTAAGGCAAAATCCAGGGATACCCCTGGGCCACAGTAAAACCTTCTCTCAGCCCCAGCCTCCTCTCTTCATGGACAGCAGAGTTACCATAAGCAGAGGAGCAGGAGCAAAGCCCAAGGGTGCTGGCAGGGCACAGCAGTCAGTGTGTCACTGTGATAATCTGCTTAAAGGAAGAGGCCAGGACATCATTAAGTAGCCTGGCCTGATGTGCTAATGGAGCAGCTGGAAGATCTGCTCTCTCCATGCTAAACACTAGCTCATGTATTACTGCTTTGAATATGTATCTGGAAATGAGTTCAGCCCCAAGCCCTGACTCACACCATTCCCTTATCACCGGAGACATCAACCTCCTCTTCTCAAGTTATTGTTGCAAAGGTGACACCTACTTTTTTATCTGTGTTTGAGAAGCCACAAAACTAAACAAGCAGACGCTGTCACACATTTTTTCCTCTGGCAGCCACAAAACCATGCAAAGGCAAAATTTCCTTTAAAAAAATCATTGCAAAGAAATAATTCACACAGAAAAGCCCAAAACAACAAAAAACCAAACCTGAAACAGGAAAGTAGGCTTTTTGGAACAGACTTTTCTATGGTTTTGTTTTGACATTATCGGGGAGGATGCTTTGAATTTCCAAACATTTTTTAGCAGTCCAGCAGAATGAAGAGCAACCAGCTGGAAGTCATGCAGCAGATGGCCACTGGGATCCTCCAAACATAGGAAGACCTCACTTGGCTTGTATGAGACTAACAAGACAGAGATATTTTCACCCTGGAAATCCATCTGGGACCAGAGGTACACATGGTTCAGGCAGGTAATGGTTGGGTAATAATCACTTCCTTTGCCATCCTTGTTTTCTCTACATACTCTCCCTCACTGTCCTGAATTTGAATGGATTTCTTCATTCATTGGCACCAGCTATTTTTGTTTCTTTCAGAAGGTGAAGTTGAATTTCTTGCTGAAGTTCATTCAACTAGTCTTGCTTCCACCTGGATTTTCTCATGCTTTTATCAGTTTAATCAAAATGTGCCGAAATGCCTTATTCCTCAAAGACCAGCCCATGTACTCACAACTTTTGAAGTATGGAAGAAGTCTGTATTTCAAATGCCAATTATTCATCAATTAGAATGGGTAAACTTAAAGGTCTCCTGCAAAAATGCAGTTTTTATGGAGATAAAGGGAAAAAACATCTAATGAAAAAACTGTCCTTGAAAGTAGACAATATTTTCTTCTAACAGAAAAATTATTTTTGATAGTAAGACAAATAAGATTGGCCTTAAGTAAGACCTTATGTTGGCTTTGGATTTTTTGTAAAGGGTTTTTGTAGTTTTTTTGGTATGTTTGTTTTGTTTTGTTCTTCTTTCCAACTGACCAAAGTAGCTACAAGGTAAATAAAGTGCTAAGTTTCAGGGGGCTGGAATTTGGGAAGGAGCAGGCATTTTTCTTAAGCAGTGGTAGTGGCATTCACCTTTAACGTTTGGATGCCAAGCTGTCAGCCAGCAACTTCAACACCACCCTTATCTCTTCTCTTTTCTATTTATACATTACACAAAGCTGTTTTTTCCTGGGTTTAATTGCACATCAAAGGACCAACTGAATGGATCCATTTCGGAGGTTGCTGATAGCAACGTTGGGGAATCCTGCAAATGGAGTTCTAAAATTTCAGTTCTTTCCAGTGCTGTATTAGATAATATGGGGAAAGCCATTGAAACACTCAGCAAAAGCACCTTGGCTGTGTGTCTATTATTTGCAAATTCAAGCTGGACATAGAGAATATTAAACAACTAATTATTATATTAACTCACTCCCTTTAACCACAGGTTTCCTGCCAAAGGAGACACCAATGGCGGTGATTATTTCAGTTTTTCAGAGGTAGTGGAAGATCTCTGAAATATTCAGGTGTTTCAGAGTCCATGAACACACCCTTAAAAATCAAGTATAGTCTCTTATTCATTCAGGAATGTAAAAAAAAGGAATCTCCCAGTTCCCTTTAGGCCAAATAAATTTGCCTTGGCAAATATGGATTTTGAAGGACTGCCCCAGGATTACAGGAATACAAAAATCACAACACTAAAATTGATTATATTGGACACAGTATCAGACTGAGGGTTTCACTGCGTTGTTAAGTAAATAGAAATGCCTGCACCTCTATGTTCCCATTGTAAAAAGGATGTGAACACCACAAAGTACTTCAGCTGGCTTAAAATCATTTTCCCAGCACTGAGCCTGTCTCCTCTAAGCTTTATGCACAAGAAAGGTAAACAAGCACAGCTCCGGTCTAAGTTGAACAGCCCTTTTTGACATGTTGACTTGATTATTTTTGTCTACTTCCCCAAGCTTTCCAGCTCATACTGACTTAGCTTCTCTCAGACGAAACCTCTGGCAAAACTGCATCTTGTGTTTCAAGATCCTTAAAACTCACTCCTTTGTCTGTCTCAATGTCAATTATTGCTTATTTATGAAAGGAAAGGAAAAGCAAAACACTCCAGCTCAGACACACAAAATAATGAAACGACAAAGTTCCACATTCATAAATAAAACAACATACTTCCTATAGCTCTTACATAATCTTAAGGGGTTGTTTTGTTTTAAATCTGGCACCATTTGAGCATGTCTTTTTGTTCTACTACTCTTGTGTTACTTTTAAGTCGGAGAGGTGTTTGACAAGTGAATCTTCAGTGATGCCAACTATAGCTTTTATTGACTTTTTAGAAAATATTGAGCTAACTCAGAATTACTGAAGTGAACAGCACTTGTGAATATAAACTAAAACAATAAGTGACTGGTACACATTGTGTGAGAATTTATTTAATTTTCAACCCAATAGAAACTAATGGCCAAACCTAGACACATTTTTAATGCTGTCAAAAACATTTTTTCTCCCTGAAATGGAGGGAGGAATAATCCAGCTCTAGGCTTGATTCCACTACACACACACAAGTAAAATTTACCGTAGTAACTTATAATGGTGCATAAATTTGTAATCAGGCTGGTTTCCATATGCTGTTTCTGTTCACTTGAGGAAATGTGATTTTCTAAAGAGCACAGTTATACCAGGAGATGGACATTGGTTTGGGGTGAGGTAGAAGAGCTGGAAGTCAGCTCAGCCTTGACTGTCAGTGCTTCCTCATGCCATGCAGCTTGGGCCAGTCGCATGAGGAATGCCTCCAAAGAGCCCTAGAGAACATACCTGTTTGCAGATATAGCAAACTAATTACATGGAGGCAAACCTCAATGGAAATAATAATAATAAGAATTAAAATGTTCCAAACAGTACTCATCTGGGAATCTCAATTAGCTCCACAAACAGTAATTAATTTAGCTTCTTAGCTCTCTGCAAGATAGGGAATTACTAATCTTCCCATTTTATGGACAGAGATATACACATGCAGATGTGTCAATGAGACTTTAGCTGGATTTAGACAGCGTATCTTCTTGCAATCTCTTCTCTACCTTGTGCTCTCTCCTGTCATATCAGCTGCTATTCTCCATTTCTTTTTGAGCAAAATTATATTCTATTGATTTGGGCCAAAGAAGAAATCACTCCAAAGTCTCCAAGGGCTTAACATAACCGAAGTCTGCTGTACTCACCATAAGGGTTGCATTAAATAACCTGTGCTGTGATAGAAAATGTATCCAGTGAGACCCCACCGGATTTTATTTAGTAACCCAACAGTGAAGTTTTCCTTATGGGTCTGATGACAAATTTGGCTTTATTTCTTTTACAAAATATTACTCAAACCCAGGAGATGATCCCATGAAAAAGTCAGATTAAATACCAGGAGAGAGACCTGCCTTTGACCTCAAATGAAGTGCAGGAATTGTTGGTGCTCTGAGGGCAGCTCTCCAACACAGTGAGATAATAGATCCTTCCCTAAAATAAACACCAAGCCAGCCATACCAACAGTGTAGCCTCTAGTTTTATAATCCCTTTGCTAGCTTAAACCTCCAGATGAGTTATTATATTGTAACACATGCACAATAAGTATGTCATGACCCTATAGCAGTACTCTGTAAGAATACAGAGGACTAGGAAAAATGAAAAAGGTTTGTGGCTTTTCAGTCTTAAGTGAACTTAATTTGTCTGCATTTTGAAAAAGAAAATATTTGTGTACTTTCAAAATCTGAAAGAGTATTTGACTTTTTTAGACCTTCTTGCTCTTTAAAATTACCTGGAAGGAAGTTGTAGCCAGGTAGGGACCCATCTCTTCTCCCAGGCAACAAGCAATAAGACAAGAGGAAATGGCCTCAAGATGCACTAGGGGAAGTCCAGATTTGACGTCAGGAAAAATTTCCCCATGGAAAGATTTGCTAAATATTGGAAAGGGCTACCCAGGGAGGTGGCGGAGCCATCATCCCTGGAGGTCAAGAAATGACTGGGAATGGGATTATGGTTTAGTTGCCCTAGTGATATTCAATCGGAGGTTGGACTGGATCATCTTGGAGGTCTTTTCTTTAATGATTTTATGTTTCTGTTGCATGATTGTTTTAGTTGAGGGTTAATTGGATATGATATGGACTTAGTGACTACTGAGTTATGTGGTCCTCCACAAATGTTCACACACAAACTATCTTTGAATGCAAGGCCATCCTGCAGGTGAGACAGGAGGTAGGAGATGCTCTCATGTATTTTTAACTATTTTTCAAAGTAGATTTGTGACTTGGAAAAGTTATTTTTTCATTGTGTCTCAGTTTCTCACTAAGAAAACAAGACTTGCAGCTGGTGTCCATGGCAGCTGTGCTGCTGGGAATACAAAGTGGACAAGAAATTTTAATTTTGGTCTGTGTATGGGGAGATTTCAGCCTCACTCATGTTTTGCAGTTTTGTTGACTGCGATTTTTGTAAACGGTCAAGCTATTGGGCATGAGGTCCATTGTAGTGACACTGCTGGAAAAAGGAACCATATTCCAGTGCGTTCATGTCCCAGAGCCAAAGTCTGTATTAATTTTCTCAGTTTAACATTACTAAACATTTTCCCCACAAACTCCCTTTGCCACATTTCTCTGACATGAGCCAGCAGCTTGTCTGTTTTGTGTCTATTTGTGGTTGATACGAACTCTGACACGTCCAGGGTATCTTTTACAATTCCTGGTGACAAGGAGGGCTGTGAGCAGCAAAGTGTGTCACATATATTAGTCAGCTGCAAAGCTGAAACTGATAGCAGGGTATGAATAGAGCTGATATCCTCATCTCCAGCTGATACTTCATGTGGCAGATCATGTTTCTGGGGACTCCTTTGCTTGACCCAGGGATGGATAGAAAAAAGTCCTGCTGCATCCTGGTGAAAATGTGCTCATGGTGCTCAGGGCAGGCTCAGATTGGATATTAGGAAAGATGGCAACAAGGCTGGTATGTGCAAAATGCACACGAATATAGTTCTGGAGATGGCAATAGCTGCTATGGGAAAGTGAAAAGGAGGTAAAGACATTACTCACCTTTGAAGTCAAGCTACCTAATGGCATTTCTTGAAGGAGGACAGAGCAAATGTCATCCCACCCTCCCCCGTCTAGACCTGACTGAAAAGGGAATTAAACCACCTTTTAAAATCCCTGGAAGGTATTGCAGCACTTTACATTCAAGTTGCCAGTCAGGTAGACGCATTCCTCTAATTCCCATGGTTAGTGCTCTTCCCAATTAGCAGGAAAAGAATCACAGCTCTTGTGCAAAGTGGCTAGGGGGACACCCAATAATTTCCATGGACTTGAAAGTGAACACTAATGAAAAACTCCAGCTAACTTTCCAGGGAGACTTACTGTGAATGTGCACTTGTCCTTGTGTGCCTTTGTCACAAGGACAGGCACAAGGTCCTTCTTTCTATCCCTGAGACAAAAGCAATGAGCTTCAGAGACACCATCACCATCCAATCCCAACAGCCTGCTTCTTGAGAAGCTCCTTGACTTCTTGGGAGGATTTTTTGCTTTCTAAATTCAGTGGCAGAAGGAGGAGGAGAGGATGACCTCTGCATCTATGAAGTTGGAAACAGCAGCACCATCTCTTGTTCCCAAGAAACTTGTCACCATTTCAGGGTACTCTGCCCCATCTGGTAGGGACAGAGGGAAGAGGATTATTCTGTACTCTGAGACGGGCCCAAGGAGAAGAAAAAACACCAGGGGGAAAAAAGAGAGGAAAGCTCTGCAAATGAACAGTCAGTATAAACAAAGTGTATCAGCTCAGGCAAGAAGCTGAAGCATGACTGCACTAAACAAATCACAGTGGAATCAGCAATTGGCAAAGTAATTGGCGCTATTACAGCTGATGGAAATTTTCTGATGCCGCTCATGTTCGCTTTCGAAACACTGCTCAGACATTTAATTGGCTCAGTTCACATCTAGATGATTGCTCTTTTTATCCTTCTGGAGTGTATCAGGCCTGTATCTGCAGACAGAAACTTTTGGATGTGCCTCCCTGGCTCTGTCCACCAGCTAAGAGACAGGGAATGAAGTTTTGCACAAACCAAGCAAGGCAAGGAAAATATGGAGAATGGGTCTCACCTAAATAATTTCAACCTCTCTTTTACCCTAGTTCTTTTTAAGTTCAACCCTGGCACTACCAAATAGTCCTGTGTTTGTAGCACCTACGATACTGTGAGTTAAATGCAGAGGTAAAAGCTGCATGTGTTGACGCCAGCAAAGGGTGAGTTTGGTTCTTTTGTCATGACATAGATAAAATTGTTTTCTCTGTCACATAGAAATGCTCCTGTGAGCTCCTTCTGGTCTATTAATCACACTATTTCATGGAATCACAGGATGGTTTTGGTTGCAAGGGACCTTCAAGACCATCTTGTTTCTACACTTCTGCCATGGGCAGGGGTGCCTTCCACTAGATCAAGCTGGTCAGAGCACCGTCCACCCTGGCCTTTAACAATGCCAGGGATGGCAGTAAAATGTTAATAATGTCTGTGCTTGGAAAGCTCCTCTCCCTCAACTTGCTAGACTCTCTTGCCAAACTCTCCTCATCCTACAAACCATTGTCCAGAGAACCAACTCCTTCCTGCAGATCAGGCCTGCATGGACAAGGAAATTTCAGCCTAGTTCTCCCCAGTGTTTTATAAAGCCTCACAAAATCATTAACCTGTAGGCAGCAGCCAGGATCTCAAGGTATATGAAACGGGGGAATAGTGCTTTTTAAACTCTCTTGTGAAAAAGGAGATTGGCTTGATGCTGATTCACAGATTACTCCACTCCCTAGGCCTAATCTGCCCTTTAGAGGACAACCAAGTCTAGGAATAACAAGCTCTTTCCTTGTCCAGAAAATTCGTCTGTAGTGTGGACAAGGCTGTGGAGAAAGGGTGTTATTGCCCACTTCCCTCCTTTTCTCTTTGAATGTGTTGAGAGCTGCATGACCACAGGCTGTCTTTGTGGAAAACAGCATGGTGGCAGTGGCTCTGCAGCCATGTGGAGAGATGGTTCCTCAGTTAGCAGGTAGTCGTTTTTGAGTTCTCCCTGGAAGCAGAGGGAATAGTTCTGCACTCACTTGATTGGTTCACTCACCAGCTGATTTCAGTTGGATATAACCCATTTAAGTTTACAGCTCTTTTTCCAAGGAGCAGGGAGACCAGAGGGGCTCGTTTGTCACATCTCTTCTCATTGTAAATCAAAAGCAGTGCCATGCTGGGAGACTCCCAATGCCAAAGGGAGAGGACATTTGGCAGCATGGCTCTCAAGAGATTTCTGGAGCTACATGAAACCAATCTTCCTGGGTTTTTTTTGAAAAGAAAAGAGTTCTTACTTTGAAATGATGTGGCATGTGATAACAAAAAACAAGCCAGAGAACTTGAAGGGACATAATGGCTCTTCAACAGCAAATGTGGTTTTAGCAAAGTGTGGCTCTTCAAAGCCTGCAGTAAGGCCATCTGTAATACAGCAAACCAATTTGGGAATGCCATGGCTTCCCAACTCGGAGCCCAGAAGGACAGCTTCAGGATTAAATCCTTGTCCCAAGGCTTTCACGACCCCTCCAGAGGCTAAGAGTTGAAGAACTGGATCATTTTAAACAAGCAGGTGTTTTCCCCCCACCCAAAAAATTGGCTAATTATGTGTGACCTAGTGCCACAGTTAGATTTTGCAGGGACTTCCAGTTTTGGCTTCATGACTCTGGGAATCCCAAGTGGCTGCTGCTGCTGACAGACACAACACAGGACCTGGTGAGTCTTACAGAGCCTGCCCAACCTGCCCTCAAAGCAAATTTGAGACCAGAAGAAGACAAACAGGAAGCACAGAGGAGGTCAGCTCTTTGATTCTCTGTGCCAAACAGGACTTACAGAAAATCCAGAATGGGCTGACTGACAATGGACAGTGACAAAAATGGAAGGAAAATACAGGCACCATCATGTTATTTGCTTTATCTACCAAGATGAATACTTTCCCTTCCAATTACTGCTTCAGAATTGACTCTGAAAGAGTCTAGAGACAAGCAATACAGCACCACAAGAAGCCAAAGGAGATATGCCCATTCTCTTGATCAAAGTTTGGTGCAAGTCTTTGATTCACATCCCATGTGACACTGTCTACTTATAGGTAAATATTCCTGTGGGAGATGCAATGTACTCTTGGGATTTAGAAAATCAAGGTCTATTCTGCACTATGGCCACAACTGAATCACTTCACTCAGGCTTTTTTTTTCTGTTTTCTGAAATAGGAATAATGTTATACCCTCCTTACTGAGACACTGAAATTTATGTGTGAAAATCATGGCATCAAAACTAAGTATTGTCACTTCACAAAATGAAGGTGTACCAAAAAAAAAAAAAAAAAAGGTAGTGTGTATGCTATTAAAATCTTGACACCAGATGCCAGAAGTGGGTTGAATTTTCTGAGGTACTCCTGCTGTTCCTTTTCATCAGGCATGGGGAAATACTGCTTTGCAGATAAACATTGTGATGTGGTGAATGTCCAGAATTTAATGAAGTTCATTATAACAGATGAAAATGAAGCTTTCATTAGCTTATGAATGCCTTATTCATTTTAGTTTTGGTTTGTTTTTCTTTTTTTAAATCGAGAAAGAATGCTTTCCCTAAGCAAGTGCCAAGTAAGAGAGTAAACATCTTCTGCTCTTACACCTTCATCTCGTCCCCAAGGCTGTCACTCCTGCAAGGAAAAGGCTCTCATTACACCAGCCTTGCCCACAGTCCTGCTGCAAACCTCTCCCAGTGAGATGCACCCACCCCTAGCAACAACTGGCCACAGCTGGCTGTACCAGTGAGCTCTGCAGAGCCTTTTCCCACTCCTGCCTGCTCTGCAGGGTTCTTCAACTCCCATCTTCACCTTTTATTGTCACACACACTTTGGGCCAAGAACAATAATATATTTGCTTTATGATGCTCTGGCCATGACAGGGATTTTATTGACTGTCACAATATCATCTTCATAACTGTGGCCATACTGCTGATTAAAAGGGTCACACTGGCACAAGGGAATATATAATGTCTTTATTTGTTCACAGGAAGGATAGACCAGGAGTTCAAGTTTCTCTCTTCAGCTTTGGACTCTTGGTGCTTTGATCCTGATCACCTTTGAGAATAAAAGAGGAATTTAGCTCTTAAATGTGTTTTTGTCACTGGTGTCTCAGTTAACACCATCCATAAAAGGATCATTTTCTTTGTTACACAGGACAAGGCTGAGACCACAGACTTGAAATAGGAGTAGAATGATAAAAACTGTATCTTTTTAGCTAAAAAGGGACAATCATTGGCCATGTAAATAAATGAGCGGCTATTGAGTTTTAGTAACACAGTCCATTTTGTTGCTCATTCATGAAGAGAAGAGAAAATGTTTCAAGGCTTCAGAAAGATTTTTACTTTTTTTACTTGGAGAATTACACATCCTGGTATTTCAGCACTACAGACACCTGCTGACAGTATGATTGCAAAACAGGACATTCTTGAGGTTGCAAAAAAACAGGCACAAAAAAGAGAATCCTGTTATCAAGTAAAATATCTGAAGACTGTGGGTCTGAGTGTGTTTTTTTCTCTGACTTCTAAAAGCGTCACATCCTCAAATTCAAGTGAGCAGATGGCTGCCAGAAACACTCTGAAACCTGCAAGCTGCTTGCCTTGGACACATTATTTTGGTGTCTTCACCCCTTGACTCTCTCATGGATTTTTATTTCATTTGGGTTTGATCCAAGGCTATTGGAGAGGATTTTAAAGTCACTGATGACCTCTGAACTTCAATGATGGCATTTTGGGACATTTTATCTAAAAGAAGATATAAGGGCAGAAATGGCCATACACTCACCATCCGATGAGTACAAAAAATATAATGACATATGATGACTTGTGGTTTCAGCTGCAGCTGAAGTAAGCTGCTGAGGCTGTACAGAGAAGAGGTGGTACTGGTGGGGGGAGAAATGTTTTGAAAGCTTGCAACCATGGCACCACCTCTTTTTGCTGACACTACACAGCTACAGCTGATGACAACTTCAGCCCTACCTCCATGTTCTTCCAAAGAAGGAACCCTAAGTCATACCTGCTCCTGGCTGAGGGTCTTAGTTTCTTGCCTCAGAAAGAGTGCAGAAATGTAGTCTTTGATATGAAATCAAGTCTGTGGAATTGCCACTAAATAAACAACCTTGCATTCATTTTCTCTGCAACTGTGACTGCTCTTCAATCCTGACCTTGATTGCTCCGAGTAAGAGATAATACAAATTTCATTCCTCAGCTAGACTTCCCAAGATGTTGTCTTGAGCTTCATCTCAGAGGTGCTAAATGGCTTTTCATGCAGGAGATAAGCTGAAGTTCTCTGATGAGAGATAAGATTGATAAATTTGCTCCCTGGGAGCCAGGGGACAATGTGGGTAAAGGTCACCTAGGAGAGAGAACTAAGCTGGTAGCACAGCGGGTCATGATGACACTGAATCATGATCAGGCAACCATCTCAAGGAGAGATGCAAGGCATTGCAGAGGGAACAATTTCTTCTGATGCCTTCTTCCAAAGTCATATGAAAGGAAAGATTTCTTTTTTCCTCCCTTACCCTGTCAGGGCTTCCATGAACTCCCTCCAGCCATCTGAGGTTCCTGTTTTTACACTTCCACAAATGTCCTGCACCTTTACGCTGCCACAGTGTCATGGTGTGACCATTCCCTCTCAAATTTCTTACTTCACCCACTTATCCTCACCAAGATTATGTTTTACTCATTTAAGGTTTCTCATTTCCCATCATTCTTATTAAACTACAGGCACTTATTAAAAAAATGAGAGCATCATCTAGTGCAGCTGCTGCTCAAACATATGGGACCAGAACTACAGTATTCCTTTATGAAGAGATCAGTGACAACTAATTTTGGTAGCACATAGATAAAATACTGATTTAATTTATCTGGATCTAGTAAAATCTGAAAAGAGCTTATAAGAAATCATGCCTATACCTCAGTTAATGAAATTCTGGTCTGCTTCTGGGAAGGCTGACAATTGTAAAAGCAGTCTGCCAAACTTTTATTCACAGTTTCATTGCAAAGTCATTACAGATATGACAAACCCACCAAGCTCACAGAGGTGTGTGTGAACTCACATGTGAGAATGGGGAGCACCACATTTTCTCCCTCCCCAGGCAACCTGGCAGCTCGGAGGGGACAGGAGAACAAGGAACAGATGCTCTTGATGCTGCCAGCAATACTCAAGGTTGCAGGACCTTTTTTCTCCCACCTGAAAACTTGAATCTGAAATCACCTCTGCAAGAAAATCGTATAAGCTTTCACTACTGATGGTGCTCCCAGCACATGAATGGGGTTGCCAGAGGCCTCAGGGCATCCATCCACGGACCATCTCACCCTTTCCATAGCTCCACAGAATTGTTTGAGTTGAAAGAGACTTAAAAATCCTTTAGTCCAGCTCCTCTGCCATGGGCAGGGACACCTCTTACGAGACTAGAGTGCTCTAAGCCTTGTTCAACCTAGAAAAACTTCCAGGGACGTGGCAGCCATATCTTCTCTGGGCAACCTGTGCCAGGGCCTCCCCACCCTCACAGCCAGGAATTCCTTCCCAATACCCCATCTATCCCTGCCCTCTGGCAGCGGAAAGCCATTCCCCCTTGTCCTGTCACTCTAGACCCTTGTCCAAAGTCCATCTCCAGCTCTCCTGGAGCCCCTTTAGGCACTGGAAAGCGCTCCAAGATCCAGGACACTGATTATTTTGGCCAGTCAGGCTGTCTGATGTGCTCCTAGAAATGGACACTAGGGTTGATGCAGATTGTTTTCACTGGTGCTCTTTGTATCTGGTTTGCTGCACCCAGAAACAACAGAAGGCTGAAACAAACCTACATGCACTCTATCTGCTGGTCACCTGTTCCCCGATCCCCTTGTGTTTATATTTGTGATCATTATATATATGTATATATTTCCTATGCTCCCTTTGCATAGGAAATGAGGGTGAGCATAAAACATTTTTCCCTGGGAATAGAGATTTTCGAGCGGTTACCCTGCAGGAAAAAAGCAGAGTACCAGCAAGTAATGCCTGAGAAGTTTGATGCCTTGATTTCTGTTGTATAGATCTATATTAATAGCAATATTATATTTCCAGGGGTGGCAGAACTATTGATTATTTGGTATGTAGCAGTTCATTTATACTTGAGAGCAAACTGGGACACTGAAACAACAAATGTGCAGCTGTTAAAAAGCAAAACGGGACACTGAGTTTCAGTGACACAACTGGGATATCACTTCCTTTGTCTAAAATGGAACATTTTTAACGTGTCAAAAGTATAATTTACTAATCTGACTTACTGGCGTGCCTGGGGAAAATACCTTTCCCCCCTGAAACCTGCAGATTAAGGTCATGTTTCCAAATATGTGCCATACACAATCAATAATTTCATCCCCACTGTGACCAAACACTTGAGGTATTCTTGAAGGGAAAACATCTTGCTTGATATGTTTAAACAAGTATTAAATCAGATCGGCTTGTGCATGAGAAGATTTCAATGAAAGAAAAGATAGTGAAACATTACACTGTGGTTGCAGGAGCTGAGCCAGAGTTCTTTCTTTTCAATGAAGTTTTTAACTCAGTGAGAAAAAATAGATAGCTATATCTACGCATTTGCGTAACTATATTTTGATAGGGTGAACTCAAAATAAGACTTTCTCTATTAAACAAAGTGTTTACCTACATTTGAAAGGCATAATGCTGTATCCTTCCAAGATATCCTTCTTTATTATGTGTAAGTCTACAGTTTTCTCCTAGGGACACTTTTAACTATCAAGAACCAAATTGTTGAAAGCAAAGTATTTAGAACACATATCTTATGGTTGAAACTTGTTGAAAAAGGAACTTCCTCATGGTAAGGGAGAAAAAATTTAAAAATAATGGGTGACATTCCTGTTGCATGAAAGAGCACCTCAATGACTTAATAATCTTTTTACATGAGCTTGAAGAGGCTTGGGATGTGACTAGTAAATATGCAGGAAATGTACTATACATTGCCTTTTGGGGGATAATGTAGCTTCTCCTTCCCTATCAGCATGTTAAACCGTGCAGGCTTAGCTGCCTTAGCAACTGTCTACAATTTGGACAGGTCAGGATCAAGGGAGGCTCAATCAGCTTCTCGTGGTGCCTCCCTTCTGACAAATGCAGTTTAGAGTGAAGGAGTCCTGTTTCCCAGTTAGGCCTGAGCCTTTTCAGCCAGTAGTAATTAAATGTGCCCAGAAATATTCCCAGGCGTGGAGGCCAGCTGGCACAGAGAGGTTTGTACCTCTGCTCATAGCTGTGTCTTCACTTTCCTAGTACAGCAGCTTAATGCAAACAGCTCACAAGGATCTATGCTTAAGGGTGATTTAGGAGCTTGCTAGTTGGACCAAAAGTGTGCCGAGGACTGGTTTAGTGCTTTGAGCATACCCAGTTACATTCCCGTGAACGTTCCCAGATACTGCTTAACTTGCTTAAGTTATCGTATGACATATTTCTTTTCCTGATCAAGATTACCTCTTTCTAGCCAGAAGAAATGAATTGTATGGCTGTAAATTTGGTTATGACAATAATACTTCTGCTGGTTCATGAAATCACTCTTACTCAATAGGTTGTGTGTTTACTGCCGTCTGCAATCTAAGAATCTTTGCAAGGAACCAGATGTGGTGTGTTTAAAGTGAAAAAAATGTTATGCGTGGACAGATGAACTTCATAAACAAATCACTGTCCTCATTATCCCATTGCACAGCACTGATATCTGCTTGATACTACATTTTCAAAGTTTGCCACTTAAATTGCTTGCCCCCCAAAAAGCACCCCACCTCAAGTATTTGCCACATGCTCTAACTATGCTACATTGGTGGGCTGGTTTTGTCTGGGACAAGGTTCACTTTCTTCCCAGAGGCAATTGCAGGGCTGTGTTTTGAGTTTGTGCTGAACACAGGGTGGACAACACAGAGATGTTTCTGTTATTGCTGAGCAGGGCTTGCACAGAGCCAAGGCCTTTTCTGCTTCTTGCACTGCCAGGCTGGGGGGGGATGGGGGTGCTTGGAGACACAGCCAGGAGAGGTGACCCTAAGTGACCAGAGGGATGTTCCAGACCATGTGACGCCATGCTTAGTGTATAAACTGGGGGGAAAGAGGAAGGAGGAATGTTTGAAATGGTGGTGTTCGTCTTCCCAAGCCACTGTTACATGTGATGTGCTCCATCTCTCTGGAAATGACTGAACACCTGCCTGCCCATGGAAAGCAGTGAATTAATTCCTTTTTTTGCTCTGCTGGTGTGTATGGCCTTTTCTTTTCCTATTAAACTGTCTTTATGCATGAGTTTTCCAGCTTTTACCCTTCCAATACTCTCCCTAATCCTGGTGGTCAGTGAGTGAGTGAGGGACTATGAGGAGCCTGTTGTGGTTAAATCATGACAACTGGGATACCATTAGATGTCCCAAGAAACTTTCTGTCCTGACGTGCAAAAGGCAGAGCAAGTCTGTCTTCATGGATTTCTCTGAGCTACAAGAAGATGAATGCAAGCTCTTCAAGAAGAATTGATTTTATCATGGCAAGGGCATCTGGAAGAAGGTAAAGCAGGATTAATGCAATCCCAAAGCAAGGGGGAAGATCTTGGTACTGTGTCACCCAAATCTGGACACCCTCTTACACCCCACAGGGACTCAATGCAGAGCAGGGAGGAAGAGGAAATAGTTCATACCTACACTCTCTTCACCACACACACCACAAAGCCTTCCTAATGAAAAGATCTCAATGCTGCCATCAGAAACTCTCACTCTGATACGGGAGCTGTTCAGAGGAATGCATCCCTTTGAATGGTTTAGCTCATGACACTTCTAACAATCACCTATGCAGCCAGCTACTCATGGTTTGCAGATGGAGCTTGGGAGGGAGTTCCTTATCCTGGTGAGCTGGCTATATTTCAGCAATGGAACTTCCTTTGTGGACAACACCAAGGCTGCCATCCACCTTTTGCAATTTTTCCTCAAGGAAAAGATGGTGCAGACTTGTGTCAGGAGTTGGTGTCACCTCCCAGCTCCTGTTTGGGTGCCTTTGTGGCAGCTAAAAGGCACCACATGGGCTCACAACCTCGATGTTTCATGGTTGCTTCCTGACTCAGGAAGCAATAATGCCAGGAGGATGGCCTTCATGCCAGCAGAACCCAATGTCCTATGATCCTGGGCAAAAGGTAGGAGGAGTGGGAAGCCCAGCAGGCACCTGATTGAAGAGACTGGGGGAGATGAGAGACAGGAGACGGTGTTCTGCTGTGCGCTTCTCCCATCTCCATAACCTCCTTATTTTCAAAGCGTTTCCACAGGGCTGTGGAACACTACTGTTCTCCACACCTGGTGCATCATCATCCCCACTACACTAACGATTTGGGATTCTCACACCGAAACAAGCAGCTTGTTTGGCTTCCGGAGGAAAAAAACTGTGCAACTTGGACATGCCTGTGCTAACAATGTATAGGACCATGCTGCATAGCCCATAAACCAGCATGGGCTGCCCCAGCATATAATCATGCTCAGACAGGCCCAGAGGACTCCACCTCCACATGTCTGCCCCGTTTCCTTCCACAACTGACCATGGCACCTGAGTCAAGCTTTGGCACAAATGTTGTTGATGTACAGAGTCAGCAGTGAATGAGTGATTTTTTATGTTTGATTTTCAAGGAGGCTGCAGATTCCTCTTGCCCATTAAGATGAAAAGGAGGCTTATTCAAAGCTAGGGCAAAGGAGTAATTCTGCACAGGCAGGTAAGATAAAGTAAAAGTTGTTCTTTCTCTGTTTGGCCCTGTAAAATGAGAAATACTGTCAGGGCTATGCATTTTTTAAAACCTGCATTACTTATTTTTTTTCTTGGAAGGGTTGAAATAGATTTAAGCACTACTGTTGTTATCTCTAAAATGACAGAGACATTTTTATATGAGTTTCCCTTCACAATCTCCTATCCATATTTACCATGTGCATTCCTTTGTTTTGGGGACTGCAGCTCCCCTGTGGTCCAACGACTCAAGGTTCATTTGGTGTTGCTCTTTCTGCCAAAATGGGGTTATTATAAACAGCAAAAAATCACAAGGTCACTCATAGCCTTGACAGAAACAGGAGGGTAAGAGAATATTAGGAAGAAACTATTAGCTCTAATATCCAGCTCCATTAGGCAAACCTGAGTGTATTTGGATTGCCTATACCAGCATTTCACTCCCCTGCTTCCAAATGATTGCCCTGGCCCTAGCGATTAACCAGCTGAATACACCCAAGAAGGATATTCACAGAAAAGATCTCATGATGAAAAGGCTATTCCTGGCTGTCTTTCCATCACATCATAATCTGTCCACTAATATGGCTTGAGATCTCAGCTGATCAAAAGGTCATAAGATGCTGCTGCTAAGTATCACTCTGTCTCTGTTCAGCCAAAGGCATTTTTACTCCATTCAACAGGCAGAGGAATGTAATAGCAAAGTCTTCCAATCTGTTTGTATAATAGATGAAGTCTTCTCTTTATGGCATTATTCATCCTTCAGGGAATGACACCTGATAAATAAATCTCTAGTTCCCAGTGAATTTAAATAAAACAAAGACAAATCATATCCCTGTGCACTGGAAACATAAAACTGCACATAACATAAGAGTTCCCAATCTTCCACCACCTCCTTTGCTAAAAAAGCTATAAAGTGCTGACTATCCTCAGACTCTGCCAAAATCAAGGGAGTCCAAATATCTGAGAAAATTACAAAAAGCATGGAAATAACAGAAGAAGGACTTAAAGATAACTCATTTAGTCCAAAGAAATGGTAAAACTCACACCTTTCTGTCTTCATGCTAAGAAAAACTAGAAAGGCATGAAAAGGGGGTCATCAGCACATCAATAGCAATAATGGAGTGAAAATGGGGGGAAATCTGATAAATGTGTCAATGTGTTTCCCAGGGAATAACACTAGGGGGGACAATTTTCAAGCATCCTAGGATAAATAAAATACTGAATCACATCCTACTCATCACCGTGACTTGGCCCAGCCAGTAGCCACTGCACTGGTGGCAACTGGTCTGTGTGATGCCAGTCATTGTCTCCAGCAGCAACTGCAGCCACTTCTCTTGCCATCCTGCTTCCAAGCTTCTCTCAACACTGGCAGGGATCACTGCCAAAAACAACATGGTGGAAGGGCACCGCTGCCAAGAGCCACCTGCCACCTGAAGCCCCTGTCTAGCAGGTCTGCAGAGGTACTTCCAGTGAGCAATACCATTGGGAAACTGTTTTGTGTTTCCAGCACACCTAAGTGTTGTCACAAACAAATTAAACCCCTCAACATTTCCCGGACTGTCTGTCCACTCTTTGGCTTTCCAGAGCTCTATACCAGGACCAACAGACAGTTTCTTTAACTGCAACTGGCAGTCGGTTTGCTCTTCTCCATGCTTTCAAAGCTGAGAGCCATCAAAGATTAGGAGAAAAAATCATGACTACTTTTCCCTAAGAAGCAGAACTGGTAATAGGCTTCAGGAAAAATCCTTCTAACTGCAAGTGATAAGCATAGACTGTGTGAAGGCTGACAGGTCTGATTATAATTATCACTGTGAGGGGACTAGCACTAACCTCCCTTCTGGAAGGCAACGACAATTCGTGGAAGGGAACATGCAAGTGAATTATCATAAACAAAATCACTGCAAGTAGAGCTGTCTTTTGCTGGGAAACTAAACAAGATCCATATTTGGGGGTGAGAAAAACCCCAAGCCTTAAGAATTTATTAAAGTTTATCCTGATAGAAAATGACACTTAATTATATATTTAAGTTTTGTTGACTTCAGAATGATGAGAGTAAAAGAATCAAGTGGGGCACATGAATTGTAGGACAGAATCATGCATGCAAGAGGTGTTTGTAAATAAAGGATGTATTCTGAAAATACACTTGAAGAACATACCTTGCATTTAAACATGAACAAGGAGTCCCTGGGAGGATGTTGGTTCAGACTGACATAAATACTCAAAACTAAGAAAAAACCCAAGCCACCTTGCACCAAACTTTCCCCTTTCCTCACATCCTAGCAAGAAAGCCAAACAAAACCAATACAAATCCCTTCAAATTGCTTCTATCCATAGACATCCTTGCTTTGCATCTGTACATTAACTGAAATACAACGGCATCAGCTTTCAGCAGGGTTGTGAGGTAGATAGGATAGGTAGTACTCCTTCAAGATCATCCTGTCATGACCTTTCTGCTTTCTTTGATGGCATTCTATTTTTATTACTCTGCATGTTTTTTTGGCATTTTTTAACCCCATTTCCATTAGAAACTTGGAAACAGAGAAGTTTGGGCAATCTGGACTGAAAGTAGCAGTACCCTAGCTTTTTCTTTCCAAAAACAGGGAAACAGATCTTAATAGGGGCTATATCCACACAAGACATGAAGAGAAGAGCCTCAGAGTCAAAAGCAGTTCTAAGAGTTTCATTCTCATTATATCTCAATGGAGTGGAGCAAATAAATTGTGCAAGGAGACATATGGAAGGTCACTACGCAAATGGCCTATTTAAGGCTTTTACCTCCTAATTAGGTCCTGGTGTCAGGAGGTTGGTAACAATTATTCACACATAGATCATTTGGACACAATACAAACTGTTCTAAAACCCACATCATCATAACGGCATGCATTAAAAGAAACCCAAATTAATGTTTTAGACTCATTCACGTAGTGCTTGGACTACCAGTTTCTGTGATATACATACCTAAATTTTGTGTCTAACATTGCAAAATTGTGTTTGGAAAGGGGAAAGGATGAAACAAAAATCATCACAGCCATATCCCCTTGCTCTTACCTTGTTCATGGATTTCGTCACTGGACTCTGCACAGGGAACCCACACTCTCTTCCCAAATTCTTCATCTGACTCTGTGGTGTTTCCCAGAGCAAAGAGAAAAAAAGAAAATCTTGATTGTAGGGATGACTGTATAGAAAATGGTCACAAACATCCAGAGTTTTGCTCCGCCCTTTTGATTTCCTTACAAGTTTCAGTATGACCACTGCCAGCTGGGGCCCTGTGAGCACCAGGTGGTGGGGTCTACCCTTGGTCCCGCAGAGTTCTGTAGGGCCCCTCAAGCTTCCCCTACCCCACACTGACGTGCAAGCTTCCCCTCCCAAGTGTCCCTTGTAAACATGTTGGCATGACAGAGCCACCACAGCTTTCCCCAGCAGCTTTGGGGCACACAATGAGCTGTGATCTCGGGGAGTGATGCCGTGGATTCCTCTGACAACCTGTGCTAGAAAAGCTTGGGAAGAAAGCAGGAAGGTGTCACAAGAAGCCAACTCCGCCTGGTTTGTATAAGAGTTAAAGTAAGGAGCTGAAGCCAAGGATTACCACATTACAAAACCATTTAAAACAGAGTAAGTGCTCGTGATTCAACAACGTGACTACAGCAAACCTGCTCTGCACTGTGCTTTGGTACTTCTGGTATGAAAATGAGGTTTTCCTCTCCCCTTCCTCCCCTCTCACCTCCTCTCCTCTTTGTCCATCTCTCCAGCCCTTCACACAAAGGTGAAATATTTCACATTTTCACCTGTGGTGATGCAGATCAGAGTGTGTGCTTTGCTTTTCTTTGCTTTTCACTGATTTTGCCAAAGGCATCCTTTTAAGCATCAGTCTGTGCAAAGATAATAGGTGACACATTTGTCTATAACTGGAATCAGCAACAAATCAGCCATCTGCCACTCCAGGGGTCTGAAATTAACCCAGCTACTGGACCGTGACTGCAAAGCATTTGCACATTTAGATTACAGAAATGTGAGGCTACAGGTCCAAAAAAACATAACTGGGACTGGGGAAAGCATGGGGAGAAGGAGTGGAAGACAGCCTTGGAAGAGCCCTTTAGATTAACCCTTCCAGACACAAGTCACCTCATAACAACTCCAAGTAGACAATGTTTGTCATTATAAAGTACTAAAAGGATGAAGGATGTGAAGGAAGCAACTTGAGACACATTAGACATCATGTTTCTGGAGAATACATCCAAAGACACTTCTTTCAAACATAGAGAAATAAAGACAAAAACCCTATAACTGCCTTGTCAAAGCCTTCCCTCCTTGAGAGCGTGACCAAGCTGCCCAGATGGCTGACTTGACCACATGGAAAGAAGAAGAGTAACATTTTTTTACTCCAAGATGGACAAGATGCATTCCAAAACCTTCCCTATGATCAAGATTTCAAGAAATGAAAGAGGTCTGCCTACTGAAAAAACAAGGTTTGTGAAGACCTCTTAATTTGTTGCTCCCAGTTCTCCTTCTTGAATAGCAAACACTATTTTACTGCTGTGAAAACATGGATGCTGTCTCTCCACGTTAATACCTATCCATGTCTTTGGGACTCTATAAATCTGATGGGATATTTGATATTTCAGTTATTTGATAACTGAAGTGTTTGAAAACTGAAGAAGTTTAAATCAGTAGTAAACACAAGCTGGCTCCAGAGCTAAAAGAATGAGCAATGGTGTGTACAGTGCGTGGTGGGTCAGGACAAAAACCAGGGTCTCCTCTGGTCATGTTGATAGGCTTTAATCCTCACTTTCTCTTGCAGGTTAGAATCCCACAGATCTCTGAGATCCCGTCCTCAGAGATCTCAGGTTAAAAAGAGGAGGTTCTGACCACAGGAACAGGTGTAGCTGCAGCCAAAACTGTCAGCAAGAAATCTGGAAAATTCTGGAACACCTCACCTACGAGGAAAGACTGAAGCATTATAATTGTTCAGTCTGAAGGAGAGAGGATTCCATGGAGTTCTTGAGCATCTGCCCATACTTAAAAAGACTCCAGAAGAGCTGAAGAGGAACTTGGGACAAGGACATGAAGTGACAAGACAAGGGGGAATGGCTTCCCACTGCCAGACGGCAGGGATAGATGGGATATTGGGAAGGAATTCTTGGCTGTAGGGTGGAGAAGCCCTGGCACAGGTTGCTCACAGAAGCTGTGGTTGCCCCATTCCTGGAAGTGTTCCAAGACTGGACAGGGCTTGGAGCAATCTGGTGTAGTGTGACGTGTCCCTGCCCATGGCAAGGAGTGGAACTCCTTGCATCAGCTTTAAGGTTCATTCCCACCCAAACCATGCAAGGATTTTGTGATTCTATGAAATTCAGGCAAGGTCTGAATGGTGCGTGCCCTGAGTGGGGATGGTATTTCAATCACCTCAACTCACGATATTCAAAGACACAACTGAAAACCAAACAGCATGCACAGAAAACCTATGTGTTTAATGCATTTATGGACATTTTAAAATGTCCTTTATTTTGAGAAAACAGGTAGGATCGGATGGAAGGTGTAAGAACACACTCCAAGTTCTTTGGTCAACCCTCTTGTTGGTATTTCTTTTTCATGTTGAAGAAACCAAGGTTTCCTGGGCCAAGCACTGCACACCCTGCAGTCGTAACAAAGGAAAAGAGCAAGAAGAAATGGCAGCATCTTCTCTGAACAAGCTGAAGTTGAACTGCAGTAAATACAAGGTACAAAGCACAGCTGAGAGGTGAGGAAGAGCAAGGGATCAGCTGCTTTATCCACCCTATTCCATACAAAATCTACTGGCATCAACTTAGAAATGAGTGCCACTCCTAACAGCATTAATTTGGGACAGATCATTTGATCCTCCACAGAGGCAGGACTATTGATTTGTAAGGAGCTGTGAGAAGAAGAGGGTGAGGGGAGCATGCTAGACAACACCTTTAAGTCTGCCTGAACACCCCCCTATTTATCACAGTATTTCCAAAAGCCTTTTCTGGGCAGGAGTAGGTCCTCCCAAACCAGGTCTACATGTCTGAGACCAAAGGTGAGGTTTGAAGTGGTTTGAATGTGTACTAGGGCACGGTTTTCAGGTGTGAAAGAGGTCACAGGGATCATCCCATGCCTGAGACTACAAAATGGGCCAAGCTAACAACCCAATAATCCACAAGCTTCTGAGATGCAGCAAGCTAATGAGGCTCTGCCTGTGCTTTAGAAAGGTCTCCTTGAACTTGACCTGCTGACTATGTGAGGGCTAAAACTGCTGTTCCAACAGGATCTAGACCTGTTTTCAAAACCAGAGACTGGGGCCTTCCCTTTCTCCAGGCTCTGATTTCTGTAATGACAACCCAAAACTTCAAATACAAATTCCTGAATGATCCGAAAAGGGGAGGCGGAAATATCTGCACTTTAACTGCTGAAGAACTACAAGGTAATAAATTTTAAAATATTTAAAAATATATACAAATCAAAACTCTGTTAAAAAAGAAGTTTGGTTTGGTTTGATTTTTTCCTTGCCTGTGAATGGAATGACAAGGGGATCAGCACAGGACAAAACCTTCCCTTTCAGACAGAAATCACCACAAAACTCCAAGCCTTGCAAAATCCAGTTTCTTGCAAATTAACCAGAATCTCAAAATGATGCCGTTGGAGCCCTATGTGTTTGTTTGTTTTATCCAGACAGGTTTTTGAAGGAAGGGGCTTTTGCAACCCAAACAGCGCCACTGCACCAACCAGAAGCTGAGCTGAGCCCTGGAGCCGCTTGAAGTTGCCTCATCTCCCAGCAAATGAGAAACAGAAACACCGACGCAGGCGACGCTGCACCTTGCAGCAGAGACTCCTGTGTCCTACAAGTAACCTTGCATCGAGATACAGAGCCACAACAGCAGACTTACGGGTACAATGAGGAGGAGGAGCAGGACTGTGACTAGGAGGGGAAGGGCAACAGGAAAACAGTCAGAAAACTCCCTGAAAGTCTTATTTTCCTCCTTAGGGAAAATATATCTATCTATAGATATAAAATATAATATATAATATATATGTAAAAGAAAAATAATAAAAAAATCCCTCCCAGATACAGAGATGGAAGGAGGGGATGAGCCCCTTTACACTCCAAGTCCCCACTCCCTTTTCCAGAGCTCCTGAATATCTCGGGGAGGGGGGATGCTGGAGGAGAAAAGGGTCGCATTTAAACGGCGAAGGGGAAGCAGGGAGGACACTCCTCAGCCCGGCCAGTGGCCCCGCGGTCTCAGCCATTCTCATTCCTGACACGTTTCCCTGCTCTCCAGCACAGCCCAGCTTCGAAATATTAGTGTGGCGCAGAGTGCCATTTTCGAGTCGCTGCAGCTCCTTCTTGGCACCGGTTCAGCTTTTTGTCTTGCCTTCTCCTCCGAGCGCCCAGCGGAGGGAGGAGGAAAGAAAGGAAGAAAATAAAGCCCCGCTGCTTTCCTGCCGGGGCTGTCAGACTCCCCGCAGCACCCCCAGCCCTGCCTGCGACACCCCACGCCCTCCCAGCCCGCTCCCAGCCAAGCCACTGGGCAAACATACACCTCCTTCCACCTCCACGGCAGCCCGTTCACAGCCTCCTTTCTCTCTCGCCGCCACCCCTTTTCACCGCGCTCTCCTTTGTACTCCTCTAAATTTTTCCAGCCAAGCGTTACAACGTTCCACCCTCCCTTTCTCCTCCATCCCCAGCCCTCCCACCTCCTTCTCTCGCATCGGCAGAAAGGATCGTGCCATGGTTGCCAATGCCCTGGCATCTCCCCGGCGCGGGGAGCCCCTGCACCCACAGGGAGCCTGGCAGGGCCGGCGCAGCTCAGAGCTGCCCTGGCGCAGTGCTGCTGGGCGCACAGGTGTGTGCACACACGTGTGGCAGGGCAGACATGCCCTGCACCCCTGGGCATTGCCTCAAACACAAGCCTGAGTTCGGCAGCCGAGTTCCTCCTCCTGTTTGTGGGGCCGGGAGGAAAGCAGAGGCAGCATAACAAGGGAGGGACACTGTATTTTATTTTTTTTTTAAGCAACCCAAACATGGCACTGAGCGCTTCCACTAAGAATTTCTCAGCCTGCTGTGCTGGCAACCAGCTGCTGGTTTCAGCCTGGCACCAGCTTTGATTTGTTTTTCTCTCCTCTTAAACGCCCTCCTCCCAAATACTTACTCTTTTTTTTTCCCCCTCAGAAGTTTGTTTTGTGCCTTTTTTTTTTTTTTTTTCTTCCCTATTTCCTTCTTAGCTTTTCCATAGAGACAAGGCTTTTCCATAGAGACAAGGCTTTTCCATATGCTTGCTACCTTCCCTCTGGTGACAGAACCTGAGGGAGCAGCATGAAGCTGTGTCAGGGAAGGTATAGACTGGATAATAGGAGTAGGTTTTCCTCAGCAGAGGGTGGTCAGGCACTAGAGCAGGCACTCTAGAGCACTTAAGGCACCAAGGCTGCCAGAGCATTTGGAGAGCACTTTCAGGTATACAGTGGGATTCATAGAGCTGGATTCCATAATCCTTGTGAGTACCTACCAACTCTGAATATTCTAGGATTCCATGGAACAGGAACAGGGGGAACTCCCTCACATTCCCACCCCCGCCCCCAAATCCAAAGCAGCATTTGTGGAAGGGTTATCAAAGGAAGCAATACATGATGTAATACTCCATGGACCAAGAACAGGGAAAAAAAACCTCTCATATGTACACACAAGAAGAATATTCTCTTCTCTGAGGAAGAGGAAGAGTGAGTGAGAGATGCCCTAAAAGCAGGCAACAGAATCATTGGGCATGCCAGGATCTGCTAACCCCAGCCCCCTCCTCAAATGAGGGAGGAGTCAATTTTTGTTGGAAAGTAGAGAAAGACTGAGGCAAAATGCATGTTCTCCATAGAAAGGACCCAAGAGAGCCAACTTCCAGCCAGTGATTTGACTCCTATTAAACCAGAGTTTCAGACACTGACATATGCATGACAGAGATAAAGTGCTATCAAATACACCTTGTCTGGTGCCTGGAGGAAAGAGATTTGGAGGAAAAAAAAAAGATAATGCTGATTCTGGGAATGGCTTGTGAAGGACATGGAGGGAGGAGAGATGTGCTGAGGATTTTGTTGTGGATGCATGAGTGTATTAATCTGAAAACCTGGCTGCACACCCAGGGCAGGGGACAGCCCCATAAGCAGCCACTGGTGCCCCTGGAGTTTTAATGAGTCTGCCTGGATGGCTTTGTCCACTGAGAAACATCAGGACTCCTTAGGAAACACAGGACTTCAGAGGATGCTGAAACAGATGGGCACTCCCTCCCTGTGGCAAATCCCTGAGGAGACCTAGCAGAAGTGCCAAAACCAGGCTAGTTCTAGCTGAACATGTTCTGGCCACCCCAGGGAATAGCAAAACAACCGGCTTGGTATGGGGGGTCGCAGAGGCAGAGCTGGAGGCAGGCTGGCAGGCAGATAGCATGCTCAGGGTGGTAGAGACAAAACAGCAGTGTTCTGAGCAGCTGCCTAATATATATCTTGGCAAAATCTTGTCTGGCTGTGGATGAAGCAGAAATCGCAGGGTGGATTTGTAAACCCATCAGCTGGGCCTGACTTTTGCCTCCCCGGCCTGCAGGGATAGCACAGTAAGGGAGCAGAGAGCTCTCTGCTCCCCTACTGTGGGACACCTCTCTAGCTGCCAGGAGCCACATGGAGGAGCTGGTCCTCTGGCCACTGCCAGCTGCTGAGTGGGGAGCAGCTGATGGACAGGTGCTGCAGTGGACTTAAAATAGGCAGAATGCCCTGCTATGCCTGTGCTCACTACGGCATGTGTGAGTTTGAGGATTCAAACCCAGCCTATCCCCTTAGGAGCACCTCCACCACTGGGATGCATACCCGATGTAGGGTTCCTGCTAGAGTTTCTCCAGGCCACCACAGCACAGCTGGATCTGCTTAGGTTGAGTGAAGTATTATCCAGGTAGGGCTACCAGATGGCCTCTTCTGACCTGTGGTTTTACTGTTACAAGCTCTTTGCATAGGGATATCATCCAGCATAGGCCATACTTCCTCCCAATGTCTGCTTCCAAAGTCAGCCAGTGACCATCTCAATGCTCTCTCCCATATGATTTATATTTCTGTTTTCTCTGTTTGCTATCTTTGAGGCTTGGGGCAGATTTCTGCCCTTCTCTCCACCCCTTATTACCAAGTGCTGGCATTTGGCAAGGCAGAGGGGGTCCCTTATACAAGGCAGACGGGGTCCCGTGTCCATGGCAAGGAAGGCCTTGACACCTTAGCTGGAGTCATCTGCAGAGAAACACCCCTGCCTGCAGGTATCATTGAAGTGATTCCCAGAGAGAGGCACTTTCAGATCCTTTTGAGTCAAAAGGTGCTATAAATAAAAGATATTACAGGCTAGCAAGTTCTCAGTTGCAAACTGGAGTGGGAAGGAATATTTTAGCATCCTTTTTCTGAGCACATTAACTCTTGGCAGACGTGATCGTTCAGGTCTTCACAGCAGAAACTTCACACCGTGTGCAGCATGTTGAGTCCACACGCTCCATTTACATTTTCAACAGCTCTAAAATCCACGCTGCCCCAATGCAATACCACCCCCTGAGTGAAGAGAGCACCCAAATATCGCATCACTTTGGGGGTCATGACACTGAAAACACTCTCCATGGTCATCTTTCCCAGGAAAAACAGCCTTTGTCGCTATAAGCTCACAACAGAGGGTGCCTGAAGATTTTTATCATTTTTATCAACTGGCTTCTGATGCTTCCCTTCCCAGGGTGAGCAAGCACTTTGTATCAATCTGGCTTGCTTTAGTGCAGTGACCCAGCGCTGTGCTCTGCCACTGAAAGTTCAGGTCCCAGCTGCGGGGCTAAACTCTTGCTGACACTGTGCTGATTTCTCTGTCTCTGTCACCCATGCTGCCAGGGGAGGGGGAGGAGACGTTGGATTTTTCCAGGCAGAAAAAATAAAAAAAAAGGAAACAATCGTGCAAAATGCAGAGAAGATGTGGCAAAGGAGAAGGGGGAGGAAGACAATCCCGGCGTGTACAGTGAGGCTGAGGAGAGGAAATCCTTTGGGCAGCACAGGGCACTTTGATCATGTTCTTTTTTTCTTCATGGAGGAGAAAATCTTGGTCAAGAGGCAATTATATTGTTACAGGCAAAGAAAAGCTTTTAGGATGCCTTGAAAAACTTGTGTGTGTGAGCAACAGCATAGAGAGATGCAGAGGAGGAAATCGGTATTAGTGACTGATGAACAACAAAAGTTTGGGTGGTTTGTTTTGGATAAAGATCCCCACATGCTGACACTTATTTAAAGCCCTCCATCTTCAGAGCAGAGCTATAAGTCTCTTAAGAACACACTCTTCTTGCATGACTTCCAGTATCTCTGAAAGCCATTGTCCGTGACAAAAAATTACAACAAAACCAGCTTGCTTTCCTCTTCTTTTATGCAGTGTTTTGGGTCATCCGCCTCTGGTTCCAAGAAAAAAAAACCTAATCAAAAAGTTTTTAACTTGAAGGCTGAACTGTACTACTTTAATTTCAAGCCATCCTTGTTCTCATGACTGCACAGGTACAAGGGAAATAAGGAAAAAAGCTTCTGTGATTCAGAGAAGGATCCCTAAAATTCAGCAGAAAAGGAAGATAGTTTCTCTAAGAAAGGACTACAAGCCTTGAGTTCTCCCACCTTAAAGAGACTACTTATCTGTAAACTGGCTATTCTGCCATTGAATAATAGAAGAGATCACAGCATTCCTGGTTCAAATAAGCCTGTTAGTATAGTGTAGTTATTAGTTATGAAAAACTATTGAATCAGCAAACAAAACAAAACAAAACAAAACAAAACAAAAAAGAACTTTGAAGAGACTAAGTTCCCTCCTCAATCTGCAGTAGCCTTGATTTGACAGAGAAGAGTGAAAGAAAACAGTCTGAACATGCTGCAGTGCCCTTCAGTTTTCAGAAATCCAGGTGTGACTGAGGTAAATTAGCCTGGTGCTGTTGAAATGAATTCTGAATGGTGCTGTTTTGATGAAGTCCTCTGGACAAACAGGCTGCTACAGGGCTAGCTTTGACCTCTGGCTGGATTTACACCAGGGTATCTGAGTTAATGCTGCTCAGTGTGTAGGGCAGGTTGAAATCAGGCTAGTGTGCTTCTAAGGATGTTCTCCTGAGCCGTTCACCTCATGAAGGTTTAAAGCACATAGATTCACTTCACAGTGCAGTAAAGGTTTTGCTGTTAGAGAACAGATGATGGTCTCTCCAAATGTTTTCTTGTTGTCTTTTTCTCTGCCTTCCTCATTATTTATTAAATACTCAACCAATGATCTTCAGCTCACCCAAGTGGTTTGGAGGCCAGGACTCCTGTTTCTAGCTGGTCCAAATAAGGATAACTTAATCCTGGTCAACAGAAGCAGTGGACAAAGTCAGAAGAAAAGCTGTGACCAAGATTTTAAACCACAGAGGCTTCCAAAACAAGGACACAGACTTCTAGACAGCACAGTACATAGAAACTAAGTATTTTCTCACTGAAGGTGATGGCAGTTCTTGTGGGTGACCAAGACAGGTGCAGAAGGCCCAAGTTCCCAGTCATGTCCCCATCTATGAATGAGGAGCAGATCCATTACCTGTCACATGGTGCGCTCTTAGTAAAATCTGCCCACTGTGTCCTGCTGAATGCTGCAGTATGCTGATTTCTTTTTTTTCCAAAACTTGGCTCTTGTGCAGCTTCTTAGTTTACACAGTGGGAGAGAGACATGGCTTTTTGGATTGAACGTAAAAAATCTGGACTCTTTCAAGAGTGCTGAAATCTGGCCCTGAGCTTTTTAGAAAAAGTGACCCAATCAATCCAGTTATTACACCATTCTCTGGCCTGTGACTAACACATGGATTGATATTTACTTGCAGGAAATGTTGGCAAGAGTTGGGGGTTCCCATTGACTCGTGCTGTTTACTGCTCCCCAAGGAGCACGGGGCGCAGCGAGGATGGAGCGGCCGCTTCACAGGTGCACAATTTATTCGCCAAAATGGGTTGTAAATCAGAGCAGAGGAAGAAGGGCCTGGAAAAATGCTTGTTTGTAGGAGCGACCGTGGAAAGGGATGTTGACCATGCTAATTTTGCAGGTTTTCTCCCATAAGTCTACGCATGCTCACACTGCACCAGAGGGATCGCGTCCCAGGTCAGAAATACAAGGAGCATGCCAATAATTTGGCAGAGATTACACATAGGGTGAACTTGTCCCTGATCTCCTTTATTGGTTCAAAACCAGGAATTCTCATAGCTTTTTGGACAGATGGCTTGTCCTATTTCTTCTTGTGTTAGATTTCCCACTGAGGCTGAAAGCAAATCCACATTCAAGCTGAAAGTAAACAACCTGTGAATTCAAAAGGCATTAACTCAAACTGCCAAAGCATTTGCTGTGTATGCTGCAGATGTCAAACAGACAGTTTCCCACAGCCCTGACACAGCTAGACACATAGCTAAGTTACACATAAAATCCTTCCACCCAGCCCGAAAATCTATCCTATGCAAAACTCGCTCTCCTTGCTGGCATTTTGAGGGCTGGAGCCTCAGCTGGAATGAATTAATGTAGCTCTGATTTGAATAGAGCTATGCCAATTTATACCAGATCAGGATTTCACCCTTTGGAAGCCAAGTGGGAGATGGCTATCCACTACTTTTTTAACAGTGTGGTTTGAGGCAGAAAAACATAAAATGTAGTGTTTCTTAAGGAGTGAAAGAGCACTAAGTAAGTTTCTTTCCATTACAGTGAATCATTTTTGAAGGAACCTTTTAGAGGGGATGCTTCTAAAAAATCAGATGTTGCAGAAAATTGCAAATAAGTAACACAACTTATAAGTACAAACAGCACAAGTTAGTCAACTTACTCCTATTCCTGATACCTTCCAAAATGCCAACAAAAAGTTAAGTAGGAACCCAAGCATGATATTGATGTGGCATTGCAGGAAATTCAGAAAGTGGGAAGAACTAAATAAAATGGTCTGTTTTTCCTGCCAGGGCTGTATGAAGAGGACAAAAAAAACCCCAAAAAAACCCCAACAAAACCCTGAAACCATACAAACAAAAAATATCCACCCATATGCTTTGAAATGCTCTAAACTTTGGAACCATGGCATTCTCCTTGGCCATAAAGAGGTACAAGGCAGTTTTTCTGACATATTTTGGTTTAAATTGAACAGCTCGATTGAAGTCACATTCTGTAAAATATGACTCATTCCATTTAAGGCAATGTAACCTCGTGATACATATTCAGGAGTGATTACTTGAATTAAACCTTTGATTTATTCTTTACCATAGGAGGCCCCACTTGCAGACTCCTATTTTCCCCAAAGTAAACAGGAGGTCAAATATTACACCAATAGAAATGAATGGAGATTTCTCAGATGATAGTAATGTAAAATCAAACTTTAAACTGTTTAACCTTCAGCTACTAGATTTATTCAGCTTACCAGAAATTCAGCACCTCTTTCCTCCAATCATCTTTATTTTCACTTTACAATTCAGTATAAGCTGGCAATTAGTAATACTTTGCCTGTTTATGGAGTCTTACATCTGAGGATCTAGAAACACTTTGTAAACACTAATGAATTACGCTTCTTAACACCCCCTGTGAGGCAGATACTGCTATCTCATTTGCACAGCTCTGAGAAGTGCAGGTTTGTTGAGGGTTGGAGCCAGCCAGCACCAGAGCTGGGAAACCTCTCCAGGCCCTTAGCCTCACCTTCAGCTCAACATCACAAGGTTTTCCATGGATGTGGGGATATGTCTGGCAACTTCTGGAGTTTATAATTATCTCCTGGAATTGCCAGCATGCCGTGATGTCTGTCAGACTGAAAACACAGGATTGAACAGAACTCTCTCAACCCATAGAGAGATCTTAAGACCCATTTAGAGGAGCACCATGAAAATGCCATCTGTCCTCTCCTGAAACAGCCCTTCACACTTATGATCCTCTGATGTGGCAAACAGGGAAAAAACTTGTGATTTTATTTGTCCTTACTCAGTTTTCAATAACAACACTGACCTCAGTCTTATTATTAAAAACCCAAAGCAATACAAAAGTCCAGGAGAATTCTTTCCCTTTTCATTTTTCATTGCCCATATATTTTTCTCATATAAGGGTAAGGTAAAATAAAATATCCAAGCTTGCTTTTCAGTCATGCTGACAAGAGGAACTTAAGGGATTTTTAAAGAAAGCCTAAAGGTTTTACTTCCAACACTATCAGGAATATTTAGACCCTACGAAATCCTTAGGACAAAACAGGCATTGGTGAGATGAGGGGTTTTTTTGATTTTTTTTCCCCAAAGCACAGTCTCATTTATTGAACAGCAGCTAATGTCTGGTACTTATTTGAAGCATTTTCCACGTGGCTCTTCTCCAAATGCACGGCAATTGGACAATTTCCATGATGATTCTTCTGTCTAAAAATACACACCTTCCCCTCTTTTCAATTTATCTCTGAGTCAGCCTGCTTATTGTTGAAGTTTTTCATGTTTAATAGTGCACTTAGATAAGCTTAATACAAACACTGACCAATTCATCGCTGTCACAAAAAGAAAAGCCCTAGAAGTAATTCATCTAAATAGGAGTCAAGTGCAAGAGTCTCTTATTTAGAGATCAGTCAATAAGGAACTATGTTATGGAAGCTATTTTAAAGGGAACAATTTTTTTAGCTGTTTTTCTTAAGCATCTCTTTTCTTCCACAGATTGAAACTGAGGAGAATAGCAAATAAAATATTTGGGTTTGCTTTCAAAATTTGTTCATGACCTTAAATCCCAGGAATGGGAACAGACAGGCATTTGACATATTCAGTGTGTTGATTTGTGAACTACTGGCAGATTGCTGTTTGCCTAAGAATACGTATTTGAAATTCTTTTCTAAAAACTCTTCTTGATCTTTTCCCAGTTCACGAGCTGTTAAATGTCTGCATGACATGGCAGTGTTTGTCTCCTGAACAGAGGGACATTACGATCTCTGGAAGCAGATTTTCAGTGGGAATATTAAAGGCACTATTCAGGAATATTCTCCAGTATTTACAGCCTCCACAAACAGTACCGCATGCAAACATGTTTGCTGGAATATTTGTCAAGAGCAAACATGACAGGATGGTGGGAGAAAGCGTACAAAGTCTAACCAAGCTTATAAAAACCCAGCAGCTAATGAATATTTGTGGAAAATGTCTTATGGCATTTCCTCAGTGATGGATGCTTATTAGGAAAGTCTGTAAAGCTAAAACTGTTTTGCTGTCTAAATTCTCCTATACTCAGAAGTGAAAGATGCTTCCACTGCTCTCTTCATCATCTTCATCCATTACTCTCCTGGATATAGGAGCATCTTCTAAAGAATTTTTTGTGGGTATCAAATGGACAGAGGCCCAGAAACTAATTTTATTTGTCTTGATGTCATTATCTCTTTGCCGTCTCTGATAAAAAAAATTAAACCAAACACCAACAACAGATATGAGGATCTATGTAGATTGGCCAGTGTATCTTATTTAGCAATAATGTACCACCACAGTGTTACGTGGCACCATGAATCCTCTTTTCAGGCCTCCTCCTTTAATGACAAAACTACTTTTGGCTTGGATCTTTTCCCGTAAACAAATAAACACAGCAGACTTGTGTGGACATTGACTCAAAAGCACATGGCTGTGGAAGGAGGCAGATTTGAAAGAAAAGGCAGTGGACACCCTCAGGTGCCTCGATGCTTGGAAATGGTGGATTATGGACTCAACTGAGCCAAGACAGTGCTATGCAGGCAATTGGGCATTCATGGCTGAGAAAATCACCTCTTGCTAAAAAAACCCATGGCACTGAGATCCAATATTTTTAGTCAACAACCAGTCAACAACGAGAAGAAGCATTTGGGATATGCAGTAGTGGGACATAGCATGAGGGTAACATGAACGTGCAGACTGAAAAACCTGTCTGGGGAGATATTTGTTTGTCTTTGCCCATTTGTAGCAATTTACAAACTTGGGACCAAATTTTGCTTCTAAAGGGAAGAGTGAGAGCTCTAACCCTCTGACACATGACTGGTGTTAACACAGGACAGATTAGGTTACAGTCAGGGCCAGGCTGAATCTGTACCTGTGCTCCTCAAAATAGTCCACCAGTGTCAAAGCTCACCATAAGCTCTTGAAACTCACCACTGTATGTTTTCCAGCCAAGCATGACACTTCCTTTTTCACCTGACTAATAATGATCCACTTAGTATGTTTTCTGAGCAGGAGTTTACTGAAAATGGTCTTTGTTCTGCTGTGCATGCAGACAACTCAAGAAGTAAGATGATAGAGTTCTTTCTTTTAAAAAAATGCAAATCTTAATTCACTAAAACAGGTTCTTATTTTATAGGCTAATTCTGCCTATTAACTGAATACATCATTCCTTATATTCCCCTCACCTGGAAGGTAAGGGAAAGTGATGAACCATGCAGAATTTTCCATTCTGTCCCTCTGTTCATGCATTGCAAGAGATGATACTGTATAATGCATGACTTACCTGCAAAGACATTGGAGGAGTAATGAAATAAGCAGATGCTCTGTCAGCAGGCTTTTAAAACATTGGTATTGCAATCTGAGATGCAGTCAGCCATCACATGCATATGTCCTTTATTTATGGAGCTGATAAGACTCTATGTCAGGAGCATCAAGACAGCTTTTTACTTCCTGCTTTTTTTCACATGTAAGAAAGTTGCTGTCTGGATATTTTATTTTCATGAAAGCTTCAGATATGGGAGGAAAAGGAGGATTTGCCTCCTGTTTCATCCATTAAAAATAGAGGTCTGAAAACCAAACAGCTTCATCTAAACAAATCATTGGGAATTCCTCATTGTGAATCCTCTCCTTCAAACACAGATGATGTCTGAAACAGGTGTATTTCCCAGGAGTTTCCTATTTTTCTTCATTGGTTAGAAAGGGACCCCAGAACCACTAACCCAGCTATGCCACACATCAGAGCACCAGAAGGAGATTCAGAACAGCACAGATACTCACACCACCAGAAAGAGAGTAGGTTAAAATTAGGTATTGGCAAAAAATCTTTACTGTGGGGGTGGTGAGGCCCTGGCACAGGTTGCCCAGAGCAGCTGTGGCTGCCTCTGGATCCCTGGAAGTGTCCAAGGCCAGGCTGGACGAGGCTTGGAGCAACCTGGGATAGTGGAAGCTGTCCCTGCCCATGGCGGGGGTTTGAAAGAAGATGAGCTTTAATGTCCCTTCCAACCCGGGCCATTCTACGTCTCTATGATTTGCATATATTCATTCACCTGTAAATTCAATTTTGCATACTTTTCTATAGTCACTATTGTTCTAGGTCATTTCATGACCATAAAAATCACATTTTCCCCCAAACTGTGTTCTGAGCGCTAATGACAATTTAGAAATTAGGGGGAAAGCAGGCACAAATCAAAGGGAAGGATGGCATTCACATTAACAGCCACCATATGAAGAGTATTTTGCATTATAAATAAAATAGTGTTGCTCAGCTGCACAAGGAGTGAGTTTCTGAAGTCACTGAACTGCACAGCTGTGACTCAGGGGAGGGTTTCAGTTCATGCTCAACGCTGTGCTTGATTACTGGTACATCACCCAAAGGCTCACAGCAAAACAGATGATGGGACACAGAAAAGCTCTTCTTCGTAACACAGCAGAGAGCTGCTGCTTGCTGACTGACAGCTTCCCAGCCAGCTTATGTGCATCTAATTACCCAGCCACAACCCAAATCAAAATGCCCCATTGCAGCTGGTGTCTCACTTAATCCATTCATAACACGAGCTAATTAGCATTGATGTTTTTGGGCAAGTTTATTCCAAATGTGGTCAAGGCCCAGGCTTTCAGCTTGGTTGCTAGGACCCATTGAGGATCCTGGGAGAGGCTGTGTTTCTGCCCAGAAGGCATTTTTCTGTCTTGGTGATGGAGAGATTTAGGAGTGTTTCAGGGGAAGATGCTGGGCTGAGATGAATAATGGCATATAAGCAGGACTCTTAAGCTGCTCTCACTGCTACACCCTGCCTTAGTTCAGGAGAGTTTGTAAGAAAATTACAGTATTTCATAGTTTGCACCGTGTCTGAATTCTAACATCCTAATTGTGGAAAGAAAAAAAAAAAAATGGAAAAGGACAAGTGAAAAGAAAGGGAAAAGAAAGAAATGAATAACAACAAAAAGAAAAAGAAAAAGAAAAAGAAAAAGAAAAAGAAAAAGAAAAAGAAAAAGAAAAAGAAAAAGAAAAAGAAAAAGAAAAAGAAAAAGAAAAAGAAAAAGAAAAAGAAAAAGAAGAAAAAGAATAAAGGGAAAAGAAAGCAAGCTTGGAGAATGGGAAAAGTCAAAAAACAATTCGGTATTTTATGGTATTCTTTGTGAACAGAACTGAGAAAAGGGGCCACTTACCAGAGCTTTGCATTTCCTTTTCAACCTATGGGATTAGAAGATGAGAGCAGGTGCTAATGGGAATTTTGCCCATGGCAGAGAATCAGAATCCTAAATCTTCATCTCTGGAAATCACAAAAACCCTAAGCAATGATCTATAGTGGCTGCACTTGGAAATTGGTGATATAAGGAATTGTCACTTGGCAGAAAACCGACTTTCTGCTCCTTCAGCACACCACAATTTCAGTTTAATTTGTAACAGGATGCAAGTGTAAATGAACTGACAACAGAGCTATCAGCTATTCTGTTGGTAACACTTGGAGCAATAGTTTCGATTTGACTAGACACAGCTGTCCACTGCATGGAACGACCTTTAGCCCCATCCTTTGCGAAATTCAATTCTCTCCATGTCTGACTTCGTCCATGGGGACTTGAGTAGCAGAGCTGCCAGAATAATCAGTGCATTGCTTAATGACAGGCACTCCAACAAGCAACGCAGCCGTGCATTGTCAGAAACAGAGTATACAGCTCCGGGGAAGGGGCGGGGAGGCGGGGAAAGCCCCTTGTTATTCAAAAGGAAATAAAACGTTTGTATGGGAGCAAACGCAGATGCGTGCAGCCGCCTTGGCTTGACAAGCGTCACCAATGCGCCGGCACCTCGGCACCTCGTGTGTGTATGCAAATGTGGAGTTTTCTTGTGTGTTTGTCAGCAAATATGCATGTTTATTAGGTTTCCCTCTTATTAAAAAAAATAAAAAGGCTGGGATTCTTCTGCTGCTCTGCATTGTACTGCTCCTGCTGCAAAAAAAAAATCTTTTTTCTATTTTTCTAAGTCTAAGCATGAATACATCCCACATGGTGATGCTTGCATGGCCATCCAGATGTCTGACATGTGCACACATATGTGTACAGATACACACACTTTCCCTGTGTATACTACACTGGCCACTGCAATCAGAAATGTTTACCCTGCAAGTGTCAAAACCCAGGAATTTCACAACTTTCACAGTTATTTGTGTGAGCTGTTTTCTGCTTGAGTGAGTGCCTCTCCAGCAAGGCAAGCAAAGCGCTCCCTCACACATAACAAGAAAGGCAGGTCACCATGGGATTAACATGCATGTGCCCCATCCAGATGAAGACAACACTTCCTAGGTCTTTTGCTGTTTGATTCAAGCAGCTTGAACACAGTATGCTCTGCCCGAAAGCAGACTCATCCTTCCCTTCATCGAGGATCCCCGGAGGTGCATACTGCTTGGGTTGGCAAGATTTGCCACAACTGCTGCTAGCAGGAAATTGCAGGGGTTGATGCACCAACTCCACCTGCCCCATGAGCCCCGAGGGATTTCTCTTACTATTTTTGCTCTGGCAGCATTCTGGGCCCAGGTCTGCAGAAGATTCGTGTTCAGTTATGATTCTGACCTGCTGCCAAAATTTTCCTGACAAATACAAGGCAGAAATGGGGGATGTGGATCTTACACAGCTCATAACTCAGCCAGAACAGAGGGGAGGTTCATGGGAGCAGGGAAAGGCATATCTTTGGCTGCAGGGCTTTTGTCCCTGCCAAAATTCGAAGGTTCTTTTTCAGACAATAGAGATATTACTGCTTGTTTAGAAAAATCCCAAAACCCAGAAAAATAAAGAACCTATGAGAAAGTTTGATAAACAAAAACATAAAGAACATAAAACTGCTGGTCTTTATTGATAAGAAATATAAGTGGCCTCCAAAATTTATGAAATCACATTACAGTAAGGGCTATTAATTTACCCAAATATAGAGTCACTGCCACCTCCCTGTCACTCTCCCCCACCAACTGCTTCTGCTATTTATTCAGGAAAGGGAAAACCAAAGAGTGGCCTGCATAGAAAGAAACAATGAAAATCAGCCTGTTCCACCCTCTGCTGTGAGCAGGGACACCTTTCAGGACACCAGGTTGCTCTGAGCCCTGTGAAACCTGAATTTGAACACTTCCAGGGATGGGGCAGACACAGCTTCTCTGGGCAGCCTGTGCCAGTGACTTACCACCCTCACAGCCAAGAATGTCTTCCTAATATCCAGTCTAAACCTTTTCTCTGTCAGAGTGAAGTCTACCACCCTTTATTTGTCACTCCAGACCCTTGTAAATAGTCTCTCTCCATCTTTCTTGTAGGGTCCTTTCAGGTACCTGTAGGCCGCAATTAGGTCAGCCCAAAACCTTCTCTTCTCCAGGCTGAACAATTCCAGTTGTCTCAGCTTTTCCTTATAGCAGAGGTGCTCCATCTTTTGGTGGCCTCCTCTAGACTTGCTCCAACAGGTCCATGCCCTTCCTGCACTGGAAAATTATTCTCCTCAGGTAAATCCAACACTATATGCAGATATGTCTGCACATAGTTCGACCTACTTCTGACCATACAGTTCCTCTTTCCCATCTGTTTGTTCCTCCCTGGCCCTCTCCTTGATCCCCCCTGTCCCCACCACACTGACACTTTTTCACCAGCCCCCTTGGTGACCCTTAATGGCCAGGTCCTCTCTAGCACTTGCTTTGGGCTAAAGCTGTCTTTCCCTGACTTTTACACCCTTCCTTCTTGTTTTTCCTTCACTCCTTTCATGCCAGTTTTCTTTTTTTAACCCTTTTAAATTTATTTAACTTCTGATGGCTCCGCAAACCTTTATGCTTGGCAGAGATCTTATTCCAGTTCTTGAGCACATACTGCTTTTCATTAACTTCGAGCCAGATTTTTTTTTGCTTGAAGTCCTCAATTACTACTGCAAAAATCTGAGTCAAACTCAGATATACATAAGATATCTATCCTGGTTTCCAGCAGGGTGACATGCACACAACTGAAAAGTATTTTCTTCCATATTTATTCAAAATCTTCATTTCCTCATTCAATACCTACTCTTTGTTCACTCTGCAACTAAACTGAAATAGGCAAAGCAGAACAGACAAAAGTTGTGAAATACCTGGTAGATAAATCAAATTCCTCATGAACAATTCTTCCCTTTTTTCCTCCACTCTCATACTAAGTGTTTGAAATAGTGTATTTCTGTAGGTCCTACTAAAATAACACATTGTAGAACAGACAGAAAGTCTCTCAGCAATTTAGAAAATCACATTTTTTAGGGCCCTGAGAACTAGAATATCAAAATGATCCTTAGATAAATAAGCTCTTCCCAGAACAGGTCATTGGAACAAGTAACGTAATAGCAGAAATGGAAAGTTATCACCATCACATCGAAAGAAAAGGGCACTTCCCAAGTCTGCTGCTAATCTCAGTGGCCTAGAACCCCTCCTGGAAACTCTGCAATGTGCAACTGTACAAAGCTCCACATGAGCATACCAGAAAAGTATTAATAACTATGTAATACATGTGGGACTCCAGAAACTGGGTTAAGTAGGCATGAATTGCTGCTTCCATCACTACTGAAGGGGGATCAGGAAGAGGCAAATAATTCTAGCTCTCAGAAAGAGAGAAAGAGAGTGAGATTACATGGAAATCTTTGTTCCTCTCCAACCACCCTCTTCAAAACAAATGTTCTCCACCATGCTCTGGTTCCTTCAAATTTAATCTACACTCAACAATTATGGAAAAGATTCAAAGCCACAGTGGACAGTCGTGTTCCGTTGGTAAAAGCAGGGAACAGGCCAAAGCCACTCCACTTTCCAGTCCCTCACACTCACCAGAAGTCCACACTTCCAGTGACTCTCTTTCAGAACAGCCTCACCCATTCCTGAGAGCTGGAAATGTGCACTCATTTACTCAAAAACAGGGAAGTCTGCCAGCAGCCTCACAACCTGCAGATTTTGATTGCATTAAATTGTTCCAAAGCAGGTTTTCCTCTTAAGCCTGGAGTAGAAGGCAATTAATTAAGACCCATTCCCCCCTCCATTAGATTAAAGCAAATTAAATGGCAGCAGTAGGAGAACCTTGCCTGGGATAGGTATTCTTGGAGAAGCAGGGCTTTCTCTCTCTCTGCACATGAAGATGATCCTATTACTTTGCTCAGCTGAGCTTGGATCATCTCTAAAAGGTGCCTTAAGTGTTATCCTACAAGTCTGGGAAGTGCTACTGCCATTTCCCAGACACAGAAGTCCAAACACAAAACAGCATGAAGAATTTCTGCTCAGCTACTTCTGTTGGAGATAAAAAACACAGTGCTGGGAATTGAGTGAAAACAGCACCATGTATTGAAAATCTCTGCTTTAACCTGTGTGTGACTGCCATGTTAAACTGACAAAAGGCACCAGTCCTTTACTGAGGTCATTCTTCACCTCACTGGGTATGAAGGAGAGGTAGGGGATTATGGGACAACCCTCTGAGATGCCACATCCTCCTGGAAACACCCCTGGCATATGGTCCCTGCTGGTGTGGAACTGTTATACCTAAGCAGGTGAGTGTTGAGTAATTTCTGAGAAATTAGACATAGGTAAATCGATCAACTAAGTGAGAGCACCAAATGTACACTGGATTAATCTACTCTTTGAAGAGGATTAGAAGAAATTTTATCTCACTCAAAGCCCTTGCCAACATTTTCAATTGCATTCTCTAATTTCCCATCAGGAAACGAAGCCCAAACTGCTTGAATTCACCTAAGTCCCTAATTCTGCACAGATTGAAGACTACAGTGATGCTTCAACCCGGAGACATCTTACAGCTTCCAAACACTTCCTGCATTAACCTGGAAGCTTGGCTCATTTCCCACAGTGGGAATATAACCTGCTTGAAGTGGAAATCAGAGGAAATCCTCTGCCAGTGTCTCCTATTTGCAGTTGCAATGTGCTAAGCTAAGGAACCACATTCAGGGTCAACCCATCAGCTCAAGTAGAACCTTTACTCTGGCAATGTCACAACTGTCTTTGCTGCCACTGCAACAGGACTGTAGGCTGGGGAAAATGGCCAAGGTGATGAAACATTGCTTTCTTGTTTTCAAGTGGTGCAGAGAAAAGTGGAAACAATGGCAAAATTATTCTCCTTCTAATTGAAAACACAGTACAAGTTAATGGTCTTTGAAGTGAGTGGGTGTGTGTTTTGTGGGCGAAGGGGGAGAAATGGATCACTGACACCCCAAAGGACTATAAATCAAACAGCATACAGCTGTTGGTATCAAATATAACTCCTTTTGCACTACATCAAAAAACTTTAATTAACAACCAATTTATTCCAGTGAAAAAAAAATCCCTTGCACTAAATAATTGTATTATAACTGGGGGACTAGTCTGTATTTCCACCCTCTGAAAAGCGTAACAGGAGAGGAAACTGAGCCTTTAAAGAACAGCAAAACAGAAAAAAGGATCAAATATTCAGGGGTTTGCTGATTGGCTTTTTGAGTCAGCAGAGACCAGATCAAGCTCATTTAATGAAAAAAGGCACACTATGAGGTCTGTTTGCTCTAGGACCTACTTTTAATAAAGATACATGGCAGTGGCTCACACCAGGCATGGTGTGGACAGGTGTTGCATAACCCTTCCCACACAGGAATGTCACTTCTGCTCCTTGCCTCTGTTTTGTCATCCATGGAGAGGTCCCATGGCACAGATTGACAAGGGAGGTTTCAGCTATGTGTGGCTCTAGACAGAGCAGCAAAATGTCTGCAGGGTAGCCGTCAGTGGTCTCTGAGCAGGCTCACTTGGAAGCTGCTCCACATTTGAACCCCAAATATGAAAGGTCAGGGTGGCCAGATCAACCCTTTCCTTTTGCTCTTGCTGAGAATCACAGAATCTTGGCATATCCTTCATTGGAGGGACACAAAAGAAACTTAAAGCACAACTGAAGGCACGTGCTGGTGCAGCCCAGGGCTTGCACACACCCAAGAAAGCTGCTTTTGCAGATCAAGAATCCATGCATAAGCATCCCTGCCCTCCAGAACCAGCTTGGCCACCAGAACTATGTGGTACGACCCGGATCTCATCCTCACCAGCATCACTAAGGCAAGAATTTGAGGGATGTTCTGATGCCTTAAGTTTTTCAGATTCTGTGCTGCCTAGGGGTGTAGTTCTGAGCCTCATATTAAGTGCTAGTAAGCTCTCTTCACAGAGCAGGTAGACAAAACAAATCCTTTTTCTGCTGAAGACCAAGGACAACTTTCAGGCCCAACAGCATAAACAACGGTGGACTGAAGGGAGAAAAAAGAAGGATGGAACCTCACAACCTGAGGCTGTAGTTGGACAACTGAGCCCCATATACAAATGGACCAAAACTTATAAAAGTAAGACCTCTTGACCGGTCATCCATTTTGTGATCATTTTGGGTCCACCTTGGGTATAGCACTGGTCAGGCTCTTGTCCTGCCCAAGGTGTACCCTCCTAAAGGCCTTTCAATAAATATCTACTTTATTCTGTAGCTGTGTCCAATCTCTGTTTCAGGTCAGCCTTCCCAAGGCATCAGTTCCTTTTTTTTTTTTTAATGTTTCTCTCTTTTTTCCCCTCCATAACTTTGTGCTAGTGACAACTAACTAATCTCTGTCGAGGTAAGGTAAGTGCCATTATCCTGCTTTAATGGCTAATGAAGCTGAAGCAGAGTAAGTAGTTTACTGGTTGTCTCATCTTCAGGGTCCCATCATGCATGTTTTACTGTTCCTCAGAGTGCACTGAAGTTCTACATTAATGCTGCCATTGATTACAGTGTACAATCTTCAGGGCAGGGACTGTGATTTTCTTTTCATTTGCTTAATGAAAAGCACACTGCCTTTTAATTCCTCTGGATTCTGTTGCCTAGGTTTTAGGTGGGAGCCCCAGCGATGGGAGCACAGGGAGACAGACCTGAGGCTGTACCACGTGGTGTCCGTGGGCCAGCAGAACCAGGCTGCAGCCTCAGCACCCTTCTTTATATTCAGTCCCACCTCTGAATCAGTGCCTGGGTAATGTTGGTCCATCACCATCCATATGCAATTCTGAGGACTCCCTAACTCTACATATATAATCAGGTTGTGACACAAATAATTTTAAATTACAGAATGGTTAAAGGGATGTAGTGGGTTTGCTTCTGTAAACATCAAACTGAACTGGCAGGTGCAACCTGTAAACATTATATAACCTAGAGGACAACAATAATTTCAATGCAGTTAATTGATTAGTTTATGGATAAAATTAAATCATTGGGTACATCATTCTAATGATATATTGCAGCATAAGAATGATTTGAAAGGCAGGCAAGATTTATTTTGCTTTTGTGACAGCTTTATCCTGTTATCCTTTATCCTGTTAGATATCAAAAATAAAGATAATGTTCAAAAATATCCCTATAATTCATAAAGAACACTCCACAAAGCTTAAAAGGAGCTTAAAAATTGAGCAGCTAAAATCTTTCTGATATATATCAGATGTACAGGTATATGCTAAAATAAATTTAAGAGGTAATCTTCAGAAGTGACATTGTTCAGGCTTTTAAACCAAAATCCAAAGTGTTTAAACATAAAAAGCTCTGAAAAGATGTATATAGGTTACTCCTAAAGAGATTTGGGTTAACTTTATTCCAAAAACAGGTTCCAGTATTCCTACTGACCTGCACTGAAGAAGGGAAAAACGGAGAACAGGACAATTAATGAGTCCAGGGGGCCAATTGCTTGGTGACCTGACGGTCAAGATACACACCTAGGCTCAGGACCTGCCTCTGCTAATGACTACAAAGATGAAAACTGCTTCATCTTTACAAAAAAAGATCTTCATCCCTATGTGAAATTCAGTGGGTTGTGATGCTTAGGTTCCTTTGGGCATCACAAATTATAGAAAAGAAAAAAAAATAGTAGTTTTTCAAGAACAATCTTCCTACTTGCTTCCATCAATGATCAGAATTTAAGCACAGTGCATAAAATCTGATAACTCTATGTTTGGCTTTTATTGCTGGCTGTAAATTGTCATCTTCCTTATAAATCTGGGCACAGAATATAAATATAGCTGGTAAATGGCTCCTTGAAATTAACTAAAAATTACAGCACACAACAGCAAGAACCAAGCTTAAAGAAAACCTGCTGGCACGCAGAAGACCTTTTTATTTATTACGAAAACTCATGCTAATGCTAAATCCATGTTGCCCCCAAACCTAAGAATCCCAATCTCCCACCTACTGACCAATTTGGGATGAGCAGAACTTCAAATTGCCCCATGCCCAGGAGGAGATGTGGGGAGGAAAGGTCACCATGGGTGCTCCAAGCTAGGGGTACTCGAAGCACAGCAGCATCCTTCATTCCTCAAGGGCCCTTTTGCTTTTTGCACACTCTTTCTGTTTCCTGTTTCACCTCGGCTGTTCCCATCCTTACCCCCTAAACAATAAAAGCTCAATGGGAATGCAAATGCAGCTCTCCATTTAAAATCCCAGCCAAGAAGGCAGTGTGTCACCCATATTTATGAGCTCTAAATGGCTTTTATCAAAGTGAGGTCGTACTAAATCACCCCCAAGCTGTCATAAATACAAATGACTCGACATAGTCTGCAACAAGCCTTCGGGGGAAAATTATATGATCTGCTGTTGCAGTTATGCTATATCACACAAGGAGCTCATATATTTCCACTGGCAAGGTAACCTGATCCTTCAGAGGACACTAATAGGTGAAAGGGGGACGAGAGGAATAGTGAATCAAGCACTGCATGCCTGCACGTCTGCACACACGTCTGTGCACGCACCTCCCAGCAAAAACTCGAGCTCCTCTCCCTGTGTGGAAGAGGAGGTTCTTGTGGTTTTGGAGAATGAGATTTCTTTGGCTGCCTTAATGGAGACGGGAAGCTGCCAGCCAAGAGAGTAAGATCCAGGGGCTCACCAGGGTATTTCCTATTTTAAAAATTCATGTGAAGGCATGAAAATTATTAAGATATGAACCAGAGCTATCCAGACTCCAAAGACTGGACCACTTCCAAGCAAATTAAAGAAGCCATTCCTCAATCTCAGCTGGTGAAGCCCAGGATTAAAGTCTACCGCAGGATAAAGAGGAAACACTTATAAAGGAGGCATGAACTGGGCAGTGGAAAAAAGCAGTGTGGGCTCCTGAGATAAGGGGCACTAATTATTTTCTGTTCATTTACCTTTTCATTTATGTGCAAACATAGAAAGACACATATACAAAGAAAGAGAAATTCTGATCAGATGCCATAGACAGTGACAGCAGTTTGGGAGAGGCTCTAGAGACAGTGTTTAGGACAGCCTGCTGGGCACCATTCCCACTCAGCTCTTTGCAGGCAGCCTGGCCAAGATTCAATGTGGCACTGTGGGGGCTCAGAACCCCGAGTTCTCCCTGTGGCCACACTGGGGTGCTGGTCACCTTACACGCAAAGTAAATCAACTCCAATGACCATTTGTTCATATTTTTGTATCTGGGATGAGGACAGTGCCTCTGTCTGCCTGGCAAGTGGTTACAGCGGTAAGTCAGATTGGGTTTGCTATCTCTAATGTAATAGAGGCACTATGCCAATTTTCAGCAATCCAGGTCAGATATGGGCATTTATAATACCCTTCTTGGAGAATGAGGTCTCTAACATTAAGTTATGTATTTTAATTAAAAGCTGAACTTACTGAGCTTGAGCCACTAAACTTGATTTTCAGCTGCCGTGAGCCTGGTGGGAAGCCAGTTGGACAGCCCTGCCATTTTCCAGTGTTGAGCTTTTCACTAATTCTCTGCATAGGAAACCTCCTTACTCAGGAGCTGAAGAAGAAGCTTGGTGAAATGCATGTTTGAGCCAATTGTGATCTAAGAGGACAATGAGAGCAAAACTATCAGAAATCCTTTTTTGAACTCCTTCTGTTGTGATTCACTGTACTCCTTTCCCCAGATGCATCATCTTCTGCAAGTTTCAGGGAACAGGCAGCCTGTCCTGAGGGACAGGGGGCAGAGCTGATAACCCTGGGGACTGAGGGTTATCAGCTCTGCCCTGCCTGCTGGAAGGCCCACACTGTCAGACAGGAGGAACCCATGGAGCAAGGAAGTTCAACACAGGGCCTGAACAAGCTCCTTGCACTTCAAGAACTCCACCAGCTTCCACAGCCTGTCTGCTGGCAGAAGCTCCCACTGTTCAGGAAGGGAAGCAGGGAAGACACAAGGCATCCCTGCAAAAGACCGAGGTAGTGGTAGGCTGACCTGTGCTGATGGTCAAGCAGTGAGACTCGCCTTTTGAGAAAGGCCACCTGGAAACCGGCCAGACGGCTGTCTGATGTGATTAAAGACAAAATATGAAATGCTTCACAAGAGGGAGAAATAGGATCGCAGGTCTGGGTTGCATAATCTCATGCATTTGTGTAACCAGTCTAAATAGAGCGTGTGAGCTGACCAGATGTTTTTCATTTCAGTGTACAGCACTGTGGAGCAAATCAGAGACCAACAAGTGCCAAACACAACGGTGACTTTGCCAGCACTGTTGTAATCAGAGCTCAACAAAGGACACTGTCAACCTCAATCTCTGGGCTGACAGGTCAGTCTCCCGGCTAAGTAAAGAAGACAGACCATTCTTTACACCAAGTACCTATATCTGAGCTAAATATCAGTAGTAGCTGGTAAACATTGGGTTGGATCTCAGTCACTGAGCCCCAAACATCAACAGAAAAAGAGCCAGCAGGATTGTGTGTATGATATGATCCCCTGTGGGAGTGATCTATAATGTAATATCTATTTATTTAGACAGATACTGGACAGATACTAGATAGAGCTGGATACTGACTTTGTGAGACAAAATCAGCCAACATGAAAACATAGAGGAAAAATAATATACACCCTTATTTATGACTATAGCATAATTATGGTCTGGAAACACTGAGCTCCACTCAAGGACCAGTACTCAAGGACTGAACAGAAAAGATACATTGGCACAATGCTCTGACAGGGTGACAAATTTTGCTTCATTAGGGGCCATTTTTATCCACAGATTACTATACATAGATCTGTGATAAAAAGTAAACCTTAAGCAGATGCAATCTGGATCTATAGTTACACATGTGCCTTACACACATACCTCTCCCACAATATCCTTGGTGGATGCATTCACTAATAATCAAAATTTTGCACCAGATAAACAACACACTGTTGTTCTAACATAGCCTTGGGACAACAGCTGGTCATCTCTGCCTTAAACTTATACAGACAAGGGTTAGTTACCATGAAGAAGTCACACTGCTTTTACTACATGGATAACATTATACTGAAGTAGCAATGCTTCTAGACTGCAGTTATGTAAGAATAAGGGGAAAAAATTATCTCTAAAGGCATCCTAATTCTCAGAACTGTGTGTAATCTAGGTGTCATATGACTTACTATTGTTATATTACACTGATAAAATATGGGGTGTTGTCCTGGCATAAAATCTGTACTGGGTTATACAGAACAGCACTTCAAGTATTCTATGTGAAAAACATTGTACTGCATGTTCTAAGTAAAACTTTGAAGACTGGTAGCTAATGTAAGTGATTTATTTAAAGCTAAGTTGACTTTTGCTTTTCTCTATTTTCTCTTTTATTTCTAACTATCACATTGAAGTGAACATGAAGCCAGGTTTGCAAGTCCGGAGGCCGAAATCCTCTCCCAAGTTGCAGCAGGTGGTACAGCACAGCTGTGCAAGCCGCAGGGTGCTTCCCTACTTTCAACTTGAGCAGCTCCAACAGCAAGGGAGCAAGCCTTCTCTCATTCCACTCAAATTAGAAATAAACCCAGATTTTAAAATTGTGCTCACTGGGACTGTGACAGCAGGAGGAACCAGGTTCCGAGTCCCACCTCTAAGCAGAGCAATAATCACAAAACTGAGGAGGAATGCTCCACCATTAACACTGATATACAAGTCATCCCTAACTGTGTGCTAATATAAATTGTCCCTCACCAACATGACTTTACTCACAAAAGTAATAAAGTGAAAAAAGGTTTGTCTGGATCCTCAAAATTCCCAATAGCACCACAGCTGGAGACTTTTTGTAAGCTCTGATTTTGTATTTGCAGGTCAACAGCATTTCAGTTGTGCAAAATAAGGATTAATTGGATATTTTTTAAGCAAGTGTGGGTTGTTACACTAAAGATAAATGAAACAACTGAATTATTATAGGAGGCAAGCTTCAATGTAGGCTAAGTGCATTGTAATGTAAGTATTGCCATCCACTGCTTCTTTTAAAGCCACTGCATCCCAATACAAAATTATTACAATGATTATTCTAGACACAAGCCCTGTTTGTTCATGTTTCCTTTCCATGCTTATCTCCTTCGTGCTTATCTTAGGGGCTAGAACAACTAACCCAGGAAAGAATTATACCAATGTTTATTCTGTGTGGGTGATCAAAATATTATATTTGAAACTGCTCTGGGGATACCTCTCTTTATTTGCTTCTTGAGGTGGTAAGGACACTTTCTACCAAGCCCATTTAACCACAGTTTGCACCAACAGAAATATTTTCAGTTTCAGCAAGAGGGTGACAATGGCTATGATTGTAACAAATGGATCAAGCTTAGTTTTGAGTCTTCTACTTGCTTAAATATCAGAAGAGAATTTTTATCTTAAACAGTCTTGTAGTAGCTTCTGCCTCTAGAAAAGCCTTGGCAGCAGATGATCAGAGCATTTTTTGGACCAAAAGAGAGCAGACAACGTGATGAACATATGGGTGACAAAATGCCGACCAGAGCCACCACAGCAGATCTACCTTCAGTTTGGGATTGGATCAAAAGCAGCGTCCAGGCAGTTTGGACTTTCAGTGACTTATAGTTTTAGAAATCTGTGTATTACACTGGCACAAGTGAATGTCACTGTTATTGTGTCACAGTAGTGCGATGATAGAGAGAATATGCTTATACCTCTGGGGCCCTGAGCAACTTGACCTAGTGGATGGCATCCCAGACTACTGTGCAGAGGCTGAAACTGGGTGATTTTAAGGTCTCTTCCAACCCAAAGTGTTCTGTGACTCTATGATTCTGTTCTGTAAAATTAGTAACCCAGATGAGTTGTCCAGGTCTATTCAGTCAGTCACTCTGCAGCTTCCTCACAAGAGGAAGAGGAGGGGCAGTCACCCTTCTCCCTGGTTACCTGTTACAGGACCCAAGAAAACAGCATGAACTTCTGTCAGGGGATGTTTAGGCAGAGCATCAGGAAAAGGTTCCTCTCACCAGGGTGGTCTGGCCCTGGAACAGCCTACCCAGGGCAGTGGTCACAGCCTCAAGCCTGAGAAAGTTCAGGAAGCATTTGAACAATGCTGTCAGACACATAGTTGTCACTCTGGGGTTGTCCTGTGCAGGGCCAGGAGTAGGACTTTGATGATCATTGTGGGTCCCTTTCAACTCAGGATATTCTATGATGTTATGGTTCTATGAATTCTTCACATTGGGAGGTCTCATTTACTGTTACATAATTATGTGTTATGACAGAAAAGTGATCTGGCTCAAATATGAAATCCTTTCTCACACGAGCAGCACATTTTTCATCAGCAGCTGAAATAAAACAGCTTTATGGGTGCAGGCTCTGAGCTGACAGAGGTTTTACCCCTCAGTTCTTTAGGTGGCCCTAAAAATGCAAAATCAGGATTTGGTCACAATAGAGTACAATGGAGAACTCATAAAATTGAAAAAAAACCCAAAACCCAAAAACTTATTAAAATAACACAAGAAAAGAATGACACAATCAGAGCAAGATTCAACTGCAGCAAGAATCTGCTTCAAGAGCACAAGGCTGTAATTCTCTTTTGAGTGGGATTCATGGAATTGGCTTGTAACCAGAGCCATTGACTGGAAAAACATTCATAGAAATACCTGATGACTGTCTACCTGGGGTACATAAGATGTCACACAGACTCTTCAGCAAATTCATAACCATTCTCAGATTCATAGTTCTTAAGGCCAGCAGAGACCTGAGATGATGGACAGATAAAATTTTTTTGACTGAATCAGACATGAGGAAGGAGTTACTGCTACCAATCCATGTCCAGCTGGCTCTTCTGGACAGAGCTTGCAGCCAGCCTGGTTTTGTTGGCTGTCTCTCCATCTGAATGATCTGAGCAGGTCCTAACCCATATCTGCTCTCCAACAAGTCCGGAGTTCTTTTAGATGAACAGCTAAATTGAGAGAGCTGAGGAAGTGACCTGAAACCTCAGGGATGGAGAAGGCAAGGGAACAAGCTGCCCAGAGCATGACCTACACATCCCAGGTCTGCTACAGAGAATAATTTATCTGACCTTTCATCTCAGTTGTCCAAGCTGACCACTCAATTTGCCCATCTATGCAATCATAGAATCACAGCCAGAAATTGCCTGGCTTAATGCACCCTTCAGATTACACTACCTTGCCTGGAGATATGAGAAGATGGAGAGAGCCTACTACAAGTTTTGCTCAAACAATCATATTGCCTTCACTCTTCAAAATGTGTTTACCAACCCTGATGCAGCCTGACTGGTTATAGATTGATTCTGTTTGTTGCTGCACCTGGTCTGTCCCAGGCAATATAGAAGATCCAAGAGACACCAAGTTGCCTCTTATCAAAAAACCAAGAGGTCTCACTGCTATATGCAGTGCCCTAGAAGAAATGAATGCTTGAAACATCCAGCAGGCATAAGAAGAAAAGAAAAACACACACACACACGCACACGCACACACACACACACACATGCATGCATGCTGTCGTTGCAGTCTTCCCCACAGACCTCCTTTGTCCCTGTAGCTGCCAGAGCCCCCTCTAGCCCACGCTCCCCTGTGTCCTCCTGACCCCTCCTCTCCCTCCATTCATTCTTCCAGAATTTATCCCGCTTCTTTGACTCGGCATGTGTCTGGGCAGATGTCCAAAAAACCTCCCTTCAGCAACCGGGGGGAGGAAATTCCTCCAATTCAGCCCAGGCTGTTTCCCCCCACCCTGCTTCCCGCCTTCTCTCTCCCTCTTTTTCTTGCTCCTTCTTCGCTTTTAACGTGTTGAATGATTGATAACACTCTTCTTGCCTCTCTGCTGCCTGTTTCAGCCCTTTCTGCACAGCATCTGCAGCCCTGTAGGGAGACAAGCTCTCCAAGGCGATGGGATATTGGGGACCCCCTTCAGTTCTTTTCAAAAATTCAATAAATAAAAGGAAAGAGGAGAGAAGCACAAGGGAGTCTGGAAGGTCTGGGGAGGTGGGGGAGGAAGGGAACAGCTAGGAAAAGCCCTTGATTAGGACGAGTCCAAAATAAACAAACAAATTAAAACCAAATGCTTTGCATGTCCCCTATTCTCTGTTTGCCATGGAAAAGTGAGTGGAAAGCTTTGTTCTTTGTGTTGTTTTGCATTTTCAGACCCAAACTTTAGGTTTGTGCAGAACTCCTAGCTTCTTGTTATGCTGTCATTATGGATGAGTTTGTTGCCTTAAATTCACACTTTCTGGAGGTTTTCATTTGCTTGAAGATCTTGAACTTCATGTAAAAACAAAACTGTTTGTCTTTCCAACACTGGAAGGAGGTTTGTATAACCTCTGGTATAACACCTTATACGTCAGAATCAAAAAACATACTTAATTTTTTACGTGTCATGCCACTGTGCCTTTTGTTTGTACATCCATGCAGGCATCCTGTTTCATAGTTTCAAATACCTCAGGATGCCATGCTAATACCTAGATTTTGATTAGATGTTCACATTTGCATTATGATTCACATTTCAGGCACAAAAGTCATTGAAACTGATGTTTAGGCTGTGCTATTTTAGCACTGTAGGTAGCACAAATTTAATAGAGATGAAAAACACAGAATCACCAAAAGGCTTGGTTTGAAATGGACATGAAAGATCATCTCATTCCACTCACCCCTCCCTGCCATGGGCAAGATTGATATACACCTGTTTCCTGCAAAAAATTCCATTAAAGACTTAAAAATATATATTTTTTATTATAATTACTACTACTTTTGTTATTGTTGTTATTATTGTTATGTGAAATGCAAGTGAGAACTCATGGCTTGTACCAGAATCAGCACATTGTTGCACTGGGCAGCATTTGCAGAGACAACAAAGCCCTGAGGCAGTTCCAGAAGCATGGGTAAAAAGGAAAGATTGTTATGCCCATTTAACTGAGGGAATCTGGAGATGGACTAAATTATGAAGAAGAAGATGAAGACATAAGTTTGTTTTATCCACCTTAGATGTCCAAGTGTCAGCTGATTCCAGACTCCTCTATGGAGAACAGGCCAGTATCTCCAGAATTCTCCTAGAAAGCCCTTGTGTGATGCCCTCAAATATGATATGACTCCAGGATGTGGAAAGTTATGCCTTTTTAACCCAGCCAACATCACTCAGAAAATCTCTGGCAGATTGAGACTTCTGCCTACATATCTCACTCCCTAGTCCAATGCCTGAGCAAAGAGAGAGAGAGAGAAAAAAATCTATTTTTCTTAGTAATGCTACCTGTCTTCTCAATAGCAGAAAAATTGTTCCTTCAAACCAGGAGAAACAGATAGCATAAACTCTTCATATTTTATTAATCAAGGTTCTGAGTTTTGAGGCTTCTGCCTGAAAATGAAAGGTAAGTTTCTGTGACATGATAATTCAAAATTAAATAAACAACTCACTGGTGTTTAGAAGAAGTTACATCTAAACCTTATTAAGACAGAAAACAAAACATAACAATCAGCAAGATGTTTTGTTTTGTTTTTGTTTTTGTTTTTTTTCCTTATTTTTAAATTAAGGCAACCCCCCCTCACGTCAGTAACATCTGGGAGAACTCTGTGTTGAATATTTATTCCTTGGTAGCTCATAAAATCAGCGTCCTTGCTGTAAGTGATCTCCCTCTCCTGGGCCTGGAGGATACTTGTCATTTCTGTGTAGGTAGCAATCTATCTACCTGCTGCAAGCTGCTGACTACCTCAACACGATCTGGGGAAGAGAAACCCTCATTTATTTATTTGAAACAACTGTAAAGTACTGTTGGGAAATATCAGATGTATTTCCTTGTCAGATGTGTCTGCACTGAAGGTCTCCTAATGCAAAGCTAGTAATTACCAAAGGTGAAATATCCAACACAAACATCCAGCCTACCAACCCAGCACTCACCCAGCATCACTGAATGACACATCCCAGGAAAATAATAGCAGTTATAATCAGTCCTTTTCTCAAAGAAATTTCCTGACAGAAGGCTTGCTTTCCTTGAAGGCAACTGGTTAATGGTGTCCTACAAATTCAACATGACCTTCACAAATAATTCATTGATATCTGCAGCCTAAACATCTAAAGACTGGGAAACTGAATTGTTTTCAGAGAAAACAGTTAGCTTTTGATTTCTGAACTCTGCAAAGATGACTCAGAAGCCTGAGGGGAAAAATTATATTCTAGCTGCCCAAAATGTCTTAGGCATAGAACCGTTCATGTCCTGGCTCAAATCATTGGGTGGTCTCTTCTGCCAATTGCTTCAACATTTTTTTTTCTTCCCCTACCCCTGCATTTATAGTATTGTCTTTCCAATTTAAATATTGCAAAGTTCTAGAAATGAAAATTGAGATGCAGCCGTTTGCTGCCCCACTGCCTGATGAAACCTTCCCAGTGAGAGGTACCACTAGGAAAACTTGGAAGCCCAGCCCAGAGTTGGCAGCCTCTCATCCTCTTCAAGCAACTGCAGGGTGGATAGGAGCTCCCAGGGATGGCAGTGTGAGGAATTTGTCCCTGCTGGGTCCTGAATGGAATACTGATAAATGACAGACACACACTCTGCACTGAGACATGAAATCTCCCCAACCTCTCTGGGGAAGCAATGCTTATCTGGTGTCTCTTTCCAGACCTCTTGCTGGTCTTGAATGTGAGGCCATTGCAAATGATGTCAAGCCACATACTTGAAAGCAATATGGGTTTATAGTTCCCACAGATGTGGGTTTTTTTCCCACTTGAATACTACCTGTTAAGTATCTGTCTCAATACTATCCCTGCAATAAAGCCCAAGCAATTCAATGTTTTTGTGGATAAGAGACATGACCTAAGCTCTTTGCACTGAGGTGAGAGTTGTCCCGTTTTTGTGTGGCCAAGCATGCAACTACATCCCCATCTCTGACTTAGATTTAGATGTAAATTCAGCTAAAATACCACTGGAGATCAGCCAAACCCTAATACCATCTCCCCTGCTCACCTCATCCTTGCCCCATAAAAACAACTGCAAGGATCAACCCCAAACCCCACTGGCACTGCTCTGCACTGTGCAGCCATGGCAAGAACCATGTTTCACTGCCCTGACTAAGCAGTCCAGTGTTCCTCTGACCTTCTAGAGGATGAAGTGGAGAAGTGAATGTGAACACATTGCTACCAATTCTCTTTTCTCTCCTCTCTCACACGATATACAATTCAGATTTACATTTATGAGCTAAATTTTCATGTGGTTTTTGTTTAAGTCTTTGGAATTGCTAGACTCTCCCCCAAAGAAAATAATGTATTTATCAAAATCTATGACCATAGAAACAACTGCAGGCTTTGTTCTGAATTGACCCAGTAGGTTTTAAACCATATTGCAACCATTAGCAGCTAAGGACCCAAAATGTAAATCTCATTTGTCATAGGTGCAGAGGGGAATAAATGTCCATTACCAATGATTTTTTTATGATTCCACAGAGAATGTAAACCAGAAGAAAAAAAATATGGGACGGACAAGTAATTTCTTCCCACTTATTCAGTAGCTTTAGGTACTTGAGTTTGAGCAAAATGTAATTGGTTATTTGCATGTGGCAGCAGGACTGTAAGGCAAAGGGAAGAGAAGATAGCAATGCATTGGAGAGATTTACATAGAGAAAATGTGATGGGTCAGAAAGGAGTCTATAATAAACAGGAAAGGCAGCAAATCTAATTAATAATTAGTATAAATACATCAGCTGTAGACCTTGCTCTGCTGTTCCAATAAATCAGACTCCAAGCCCTGTGAACATCATGCCTTTGCCTTCTGTTTGTATCCTTGGACTGGGACACAATAAAATGGATATAAGTATCTTTAGCTATATATGCAATTATATATTTATCTGTATATCTATTGTTCATAATCATATCTGTATCTGTGCTATACTAGTCTATCTCCATCTCTATTTGTATTTCTATCTCTCACTCCATCTGGATCTCTATCTCCATATCCATCTTTGTCTATTGTAGAACAAATATTTTTACTTGAAAGTTTATGAAACACAGAGAATGGCTGCCTGCAGGGTACTACAGAAATTTAGAGGAGAAAAACACACAACAAAAAGAAGCAAATGAAAAATTATACATCCCTGCATTGTCCTCTTCAGAACCAGCTTTTAAATGATTGTTTATGACCAAACTTTGTCTGCATCCTTCTGGCCCTGGGTAGAGTTTAAGCTCCTGGTTTTCCCTATGTAACATATGAATTTAACCTGAAGGGCAACATTATCATTTGACCTGTGAGAGTGTAAGCCCCAAAGATTATCAATTCCCTTAAATTGGTGGCCCAGTCACTCATTTAATGCCTCCATGTCAGCTTGAAATAAGACTTACAGTTTGATAGGTCAAAGTAAAAAGGGGAGGATGAGAGGGGGGAAGAAGGAAAAAAAAAAAAAGACTGACTGATTGCCACGGCAATAAAATTAAAATAAAATAAAAAAAAAATTAAAAAAAGAGGAAACACTTCTCAGTGAAAGCATTGTCAAAAAAAGAGAAAAATATATATGGGGAGGAGCAGTTTTACAACCTCCCGTAACCCAGTGTTCCTGAGGTATTGCCTTTCACTGTCTACCCAGGAACAGGCCTCTGAGAGGTTGTAAAAACACCATCTATTATTCCAGAGACCCAGGCATGGTCTGAAGGGGCTGTCTCGTACAGAGAAGCTTTACTCTCCCCCTGCATATGGGCTGAGAGCAAAACCTCAGAGATGGGGAGTGGGGTGCTTGGTCCCCACAGACTCCTCCAGCCCTTGCAGGGTGCTTTGTGGATCCAGCTGCAGTCCTCACTTTTGCCTGCATCCTTGTATTTGGATGCAAAATGCACCCAGGCTCTCACTCATCCCCTCTCTGAACCAACCGTCTCTTCTGGTTTTGTTTGTCCTCACCCCATGTCCCTGGTTGGTCTTTGGTTATTGCTTTTTCTCCCTAACTCTTAATGGTCTATGCTGAATTTCCCATGTTTATTTTGTTTTGGTTTTGTTTTCTCCTTTCTTTCCCCCATACTAGTGGTTTGTTTTCCGATTCTTTTCCTTTTTTCTTTCCTGAGCAACCTCGTAGCAATAAACAGAGAGGGGAAATTTTCTTACAAAATATGCTGAAGAAACTCCTGGAGGCTGCAAGACCAATCAGGCTGGTTTATACAGATGAAATAATCAAAAAGTAGCAAGGACAGCAACTCTGGAAACCAAATCAAACCATTCACCTCCCCACAGAGACGAGATAATAAAAACATATGCACTGAGATAGTTTCTCTAACAAGGACCCCAAGAAAGTGGTGAACTAGTGGTTCATCCAGAAATCTGACCAGAGCAAGTTTGCACTGACCTTGCCCTTCTCCCCCATTCATGATGGAAATGAAGACATTTGAAGACATTAGTTGCAGGGTTGGTGTCTGGGACAGGGCCAAACCAGGACAAATGGGGACAAATGGTTTCACCCACATTCCCTGTGTCCTGTGTTTAGACCACATTCAAGATTCATCTTTAAAGATGAATTTTGCCTCCAAAAGTTTTCAAGCCCACAGGCCAAAGTGGGTACAAACGCATCACACCATCCTCATTGCTCAGTATCTCCATTTTAATGGGTTTGTTTCCAAAAAGACACACAATTAATCCTAAACAGACTCCTGAAAGAAGTAAAGCTTAGTTGCAGTGACTGATACCTGACACCTTCTAGGGCCCACTTCTCCCTTTGCTTTCCAAAAATGTGCATCCAAGGAAGCACAAATGTCATGCCAAGGGTGAGAGCCCTCCTACAGATATATCTTTTCAAGTGTGTCGTGATCTGAGACTTAGGGATTTTTTTAAGCATGTTCTAAAATCCTCAAGTGCAGCAAGTTTTCAAGTGGGTGGAGTCAGCTACAGTCTCTGCTGCTGGGAGCCAATGGAAGTCTTCTGTGAATTAATCCATCAGCCTGTCCTCCTTGGACATGGAGAAGCCATGGCCATAGGATCTCAGATCACAGATGGGGCCCAGCAAGTACCTTGAGCCACCCTGGAATTTCAGAAATGTGATAGAAACTAATAGCATCTGAAATCTGTCTTGATTTTTGCTCATCTTCAGGTGCCTTTTGCAGCACTGATGTCCTCAGTGCTCTAGCCCTTGGAGTGGTTTAAGCCAGCTGGCCCCACACCTTGGGTAAGGGGTGGGGGAAGAGGGAATATCCAACTCCCATGAGCCCTGTTTATGTGGGCCATGTCCAGTATAAAAAGTGCTCCATGATCAAACAGGACCTTGGCACTCTACCAGGCACTCAAGGGTGATCAGGCATCCAGCCTCCTGCTCCAGAAGATGGGTGAAATTTAAAGCCTGTCTTCCCCTTCTACAGCCTTGGAGAAGAAGGCAGCTGCTCTTTCCTGGAGCACAGGGCACCCATTACTTTCTGTCCTGAGGATTCTAGGCAGAACATGGCCCAGCACAGTCCCTTGAGCAGCACCCCAGTCACACAGCACCAGTTCAACCACAGATCTAGCAGTGAGGAGGGGGAGGGATGGGGAAGGGAACATGGAGACAGAGACTGCCAAAGTGATGGAGAGAGGCATCAGTGTCAGACTGGATGGGACCTGGAGCAACCTTATCTAGCAGGTGGCATTTAGTGGGTGATTCTGTGATCCTTCTGACATCCCTTAAACTTCTTTTCAGTGACTGTTTTGTTGCTGCTTGCCAAGACAATGATCAAAAGCGGGAAGGATAATAAAAGCCCTCTGAACTCATGTTTTTTTCTAAAATTCTAATGATCCAAATACAGTGATTTGGAGTGGGGCTGTAAAAAGGTGCATGAGACACACTGTAGGATCTCTGCCCCTTTTTCCTTTCCCTGGGGAAACACAGCCCAGAGCTGGAGCAGATAAATTGATGCTCTTCCCCTCCCTTTACCATACACCCACTAGGATGCTGTATCTCACTTGTTCTGCAGAGTGCCTCCAGCAACTTTCTTCCCTCTGCTCTGCACAAAAGCTATATCCAGCATGAAATTATTTCATCACAGCTCTCTATTTATTTGCTTAGGCAGCAAATTCTGTCTTGTCTGAAGATCAGAACACCACCCATCACTTTTCTTGTGCTATTTAATCCTAAATTTCACCTCCACTACGTGTGCCCAAATCTCTTAAAATATATTTGTAAACTTTGACCAAATAATCAGTTTATAAATAACAGTACCTTTAAAATTCAAGAACAACACAAACACAAGCAATTAACAGACTTCTTGAGAGTTATGTGGTCTGATGAAAGTGTTCTATAGCAAACTGTCATGTAAAAGCACCTAGAGAGTTTTTTCCTGAAGTTCTTTTTCTACAAACCTGTATCCTCATCTAGCCAAGGCATCACTACTTGCACATGACTGCTGGCAGAGTTCCCAATATATAAACTCAAAAAAAGCCATTTTGTCACATTCACCTATATAAAACGCTCAGTTCAAGTAGTTTTGAAATCAGTAGAGGATAATTACTGAGGTATTTATTACTACAAAGCATTCATTTGTACAAAGGGCTATAGCACCAGAGAACATCTTGGGTTTGAAGGGACCTTACAGATAATCCAATTCCACCCCCTGACATGGGCAGGGACATCTGCCATTAGACCAAATTGTGCAAAACTTCCAGGAATGCAGCATTCACAACCTGAAAATCTGTCTTTCTCCAGCTCTTCCTATCTATTTTAGCTCTACAAGGCATTGATGACTGGGAACAATTCCCACAAACTCTAACAAATCAAACAGGGAAAGCAAGCAAAGAAAGAAACTGCCTGGGACAGTTGAATCATAATACAATTTGTCTCAAGGAACTCTTCCCGTCCCCTAAAATAATTAAATTCCAAGGCATAGAAGTCCTTTCCACTCTAACTTTCCATCTTGGATCTTGGTGAACAAATAATGAACAGGCAATCAAAAGAATAAGCGCATGCTAAGCATACAAGTCTAAGCATCCACTAGAAAAAAAAATAGAAGGAACCTCCTCAAAGAAAATATAAATACCTAATGCAAGGAAAAAGAATTTTATAGGTCTAATTGCATAACTGTAAGTGCATACATAATTCCCATTTCTGAACAGGAAAAAAAAACCAAAAACAAAACCTAACTCTGCCAGGAAAGCACTTACCTTTATAGACATATATCACATTGTCCAAGCTTTTCTGGATTGCCTGCTTGTTAAGCAGTTCTATCAAGTACTCTTATGTTTTCATTCTGTTCAGCAACTTCCTCTGTCACCCACAACAGCAGAACGAAAATATGGCAAGCACTGAAATATCTAAATAAACATTTTACAGTGCATAGTCATGTGAAATAATTTGAATGACACTACTCTTACAAGAGAAGCCACATTGGATATCTGACAGCAGCAAGAGCCAATATGATATTATTACTAGTAGTAATAATAATAGTAATAGGAGTATGAGTGGGATTGTTATGACTATTGTTATTATTATTAGTGTTTAATTCCTTGCCTATCATTAACAAGATCACTAAATCACAAGTTTATTTATGGATGCTTTCACTAGATACAGAATACCACGAGATGATCCCAACGATCCCAGACAAAGAGGAATTGCAGGTCTAGATTTAAGGGAATACTTCTCACCTTGGGCTCATCTCAGAAGCTTCTGTGTCTAATAAGATATCCTGGATATATAATCACAGGCTTGCCATACCAGTAACCAGGACTGGGATTGCTTTTCATTGCAGTGAGAGACTTGCTTCTGATGAAACCTGTTTATGAGTTTGGCATCTACCAATAATGCCCATCAAGCAAAATGACCTTGTGGGAAAGCAAGAGTTGGTGTTCATTACAAGGGGAGGAAACAAAGCCTGAATCCTCAAAACTGTTGAATCTGAAAATCTCTCTTTTCTTAAGGTGTATGCAACCCAAGGCAAGCAAATTCATGCATCCAAGACCACACTGGGCACAGCTGCATATTGATGAGAGCAGCTGCAGGGCTGATTTCAGACTTATACCTCATACAGGATTTTTCTGTGACAACTTTGCTTCAGAGAAACTGTTTCAATCCCAAGGGCATGCCAATAAAAAAATGGTCCAAGTCATCTGGCCACTATATTTGATCACCCACCTCCCTTTTTAACTAATGGGCTAACACACAGCCTCTGTTGCTGACCAAAGGGCATTCAGCTTAGAAAACACTAATGCGTGAAAACGTCTGCAGGCTGACTACGTGAACAGCAATATACATTTTTAATTTGAATAATATGCAGTGTTTACCATAATTAGACAGCACATTAACATGATTAAACCAGCGCTGCAGATCAGAGTGGCAAGGCACCCATCTCGAATCCAAAGCCTTTATTGCCGGGAGAACTGTGTTGTGCTTGTCCGTTGAGTGACTGCTTGCCCTGCCCTTTTGCAGTGTGAGTTTGAAGCTGTCATTGCAAGGGGGCAAAATTTTCCCTGACAAGCAAACAAATCCATTAACATGTTAACAGGTTTTGCATGTACGTGTGGAAAATATTAAGGATGCCAACACAGCAACATGGTTAGGAGGGTAGTATTTATTCCAAGACAACAAAATTTTCAAGTTTTACCATGGGAGGTGGGTGATGTGCTTTTACCTATTCTGAAAGGCTGGAAAGGAATTGATTTTCAACAGCAGTTAAAAACAGGACTAGGAATCAGCAGAAATTACTGCTATTTTTATCTGCTGGTTGTTGATCTCTAACTTTAGCTTCCATCAAATGGCCACAATTATATTGCTATGTGTGATTGCTTTGTGTATGCCCTCCAAGTACTCCAAATCACAGTCTGCTCTCCTACTCGTTGCTGGGAGCTTTGCCATTGATTTTAGTCAGGCCAGAACTTCACCCTTGTTTCAGCCAGCAGAAATCCTGGCAGCAGACTTCTTCTCTGAAGCAAGCCAAATGTGATGGAAAGTGGAAATGATGGCAAACGGGCACAATGGTTGCCCACACATTTAAAAGAGGGACTGTCCAGTTGTGGAGCTTTTAAGGGTGTCGGCTGCTTTTATTTAATTCTGTGTGTTGTGGAATGTGATCATGGATTGCTTTAGAGAAATGGCACAGAGAGATGTTTCTATAGACACAGAAAGGAAAAAGATAATGATCAAGCTTTAAGTAAAAGTAGATGGTGATTCATAAATCCTTTCAGTCCATACTTTCAGTTACAATTTTTTTTTTCCCATTACACCAGATAAGCACCCTTGCTTTTACACATGAAGGAATTTGGAACCAGAGTTGTTCCAAAATACAGCAGCTGCGGTGCATTAAGAGTGCTCTAACCATTAAAGGGCATCTGGAACATCTCAAAATTAGTATTGCATCAGGCCACAGGCCACAGAGATTTCAATACAATGGGCACACTTCAATTCATTCCAGCTTTAGCCATGTTCCAGCACAACATCCAGTGCTTAAGACTGGGGAAGCCCTTGCAAGCTGCACCAGTTTTGTGACTGTCAGGGAATGATTTTCAGCATGTAATCTTCAAAGCAAAGTGGAGTAACCCACAACACAGCAGCAAGATCGTATCTTAATTTTTACAAATGCTTTGCTTATGACATGAGTGCCTAAAGTCAATAAAATGTCCTTCTGAGCAAGGCGTGATAAAAACTTGCGGAGTGTGACCTCCAAATGCCTGAAGCAAGCACAAGGTGGGACTGACACAGAGTTTAGAAGTAGAAAGACCACAATGACAGCTGTAGATATTGTTTCTCCCTGACATCTTGATCCCATTCGGCCTAGTTTAACAGTGGGTTTATCTGAGGAGGTGGGCACTGAAGACAAAGATAGGATGAGGTGATGGAGAACAAACAGCAGCTCTTCTATCTTCTGCCATGGCTTGAGGCTAGGAGAGTCTGTGTCAATGGATAGGGAAAAGGAAAGGACAAAAAGTGTGTGTGTGTGTTGTTGGGCATAGTGGAGAGTGTAACTATAAGGTTCACACAGTCATTGTTGGGGTGAAGTGTGTTGATGCAAGTTAAGAAATCTCTGTTTGAGAATCTCACCTAAGGGTCAGGTTTTGAAGCAGAAAGATGAGAGTGGGGTATTCAGAAGTGTCCTGCATACCACTACCAAGAAAGGTGGGTTGTTCACCACATACTTCAGCGGTGAAATATAATACTGAGCCCTTCAAATAATATCACTCCCTGCACACAGAAAAAAAGAAAAAAAAAAGAAAAAAAAAAAAAAGGGAAAAAAAAAGCTTAGGAGACCAGAAAAAAAAAATCCATAGTGGTTTATTTCTTCCTTAAATATTTTCCGTCATTCCTAGAAAACCAAACACAACCCTTTCACTGGAATTCAAGGGGATAGGAGACCTGAGCTCTGCTGGTCTCTTTTGAAGCCCTTTGATAAAAGGGTGACAGGAGCAACATACGAGAGATAGGGAAAGAAATACAGATCACAAGGTAAGCATAGCTTCAGCAAGGAAAGGACTCTTGGTAATATTTGCTCGTGTCTCAGGGCTTTTGACAAGAGGAACAAACAATTGCTAGTAAAAATTCCAAAATTTAATTTCTTTTTCTCTCCATTTCCAGCTTTAACTGGTGTTTTCCTTACTTCCAAGATGAAGAAACTAGTTGTTATGTTTAACACAGCAGATTCTGTCAATCCCCAGAGGATTGAACGTGCACTGGAGGACCCAAAGGCACCTCCCTATCACAGCACAGTGCTTACTCACTTCTGGAAATGTGAGAGAAGCAGGGTTTCCCCAAGCGTGACTTCAGTGTTTGAGGCAGAGCAGGAAGAGGAAGGGTGGATTTATTCCTCTGAACTCAATAGCTGCAACTCCATTCTTTGCATTTCAAAGTGTACCTCACTGCAACTGACTGTGCAGACACAAAAAAATTAGGTTAAAGAGTGAAGTGGCTTCATTTCTGAGGCTTAGCTGCAGTCCAGCCGTGGTGGTGGAGCTGGCAGCAATGCTCTGCTGTGGCCACAGCCAAGGGTGGCACAGTAGCTTGCATGGGTGAAGCTCCTATTCCTCTCCATGCCACTGCAATCATATTAGCTGGTAGCCAACACTGCTGTTGAAATAGCATCTGCCTCCCAGAGATGACATTCCTGTTGCTCATGCACCCCTACCCTACGGTGAGATGCCACTGCTTAATGACTGACTCAGTTCAGCACGATCTTCACAGCCCAGGGTGCCTCAAGTCATAATACAATATATATCCGTGTTTGTCCCTCAGGCCTAGGAAGTATAGATCATTTTTAAAGTGGCTAAAGGTTGTGACCTATCTCCTGGACTATAAATCTAAGAGGACAATGTACTCTGCTTCCCTCCTCATACTCTAGGCAAAAAAATACGGTTGAAAGACTGAACAAGAGGGGAGTGTGCAGTTTTACTCTACGGGCTGACAAAAACAGGTAGCAAAAATGTACAATCTGTTAATGATCAGATCAGAACATTGGAAAGAGTCTCTAATAAGAGTTTACTAAATAAAATAATATGTACTGTGCTTTCCCACATAGCCTGGGTTTGCTGCATTATGTACATTTTCAGTGAATTTGGAAAGACTAGAGGTAAGAGAGAAAACAAAGGTACAATATTCAAGATCTCTTACAGATTATAAAGGAGAAGGCAAATAGAGTCTGATAAATTGGATCAATCCCTGCCTTGTGTTGCTGTAGGGTTTCTTATGACCCCAAAGCCTTTAAATGGTTTCTCACAAAAAATACTGGTTCATTGCACAGATGAGCAGATGATTTTCTCTAGCTCTGGCCTTAATATTTTGTGCAGCCATAAACCACCTGGGACACCATACAGGTCCTGTCTGTGCACATTAGTTGGATTTAGATCTGCAGAATCAAAGAGCAGTGAGGGAAAAGTGCATGCTCCTTTTCTCCCAAAGAATCACAAATCTGGTGCTTTTGGACTATCAAGCCGGCTTCACTTCAAAACTGTCACTTCCTATGATACAAGAGCCTTGGGCTTTGCCTCCCAGAAAGGAAAATGCAGAAGACAGTCTGAACTTCTGGGCACACTGGGTATTGCCTTCAGCATCCCCGTGGCTCGCTAGGTCTTCAGAGTTCTTTAACACCTCTGCACTGAGCTGCACTGCAGCCCTGTGAAGCTCCTCTAAAAAGTCTGTAAGAATAAGTACACCCCTCTGAACACCAGTGCTCTCTCCCAGTTTAAAAACAGCAGTAAAGGGTTGGAGGTGGGGAGAAAAGAAATTATTAAAATCCAATTTCCTAGAAAGGCTTCATCCTCATTCAAGCAAGAGAAAGAACAGGCTCCTTTCTAGCTTTTCCAGCCCCAAAGAATCAAGGCGAAATGTCAGATGATCCCTCCACGCTCCTTCTCCATGAAGGTTAGCAGAAGGACAGACTCTCCCGTTGAGTGCACAGATGTGGCACACATGGATAATTTTTCCAGTCCAGACTGGGAAAGGGCTTTTGAGGAATGTTTGCTGGATATGCAGGTTTTGCTTTCAAAAGCCAAACTTCGGGGAGGTGTGAGCTCAGAAGGGGGGATCCCATCACAAATTTTAAACAGCATAAAAGCACAACTGGATAGGAAAGAGGGTGGAACAGAGGGATTAAGGAAGCAAATAAAGGAAAGCCAGGGAAAAATATTTAAGGTATAAGGTATTCCTTATAGTTTTTTAGCTGCCCCTTACCACATATAAATCAACACAACCCCACTGACTTGGGGGAGCCCTGCCAACAGGTGCCTACAAGAGATGTGTCTAAATCCAGACTAAGACCACATCTCTCCTTGGAGCCAGACCCACAGCCCTGGCTGGCCAGTGGCAGGATGACCACGGAGTCGTGGTGCCGGGTGAAAGAGCCCAGAAGAGTTCCCTGACCTAAAAGGAGCATCTGCTCAGTAGCAATGTCCATCTGTCTGTCCGTTGAGCAGCACATTCTGTCCTGGCTGTCAGACGCAGCCCTGTGTACATTGCTGCTCAATCTATATTTAGCCCCTGATGTAACTAAAGTCAATAATGTTCCATTAGGGCAGCTGCTCCCAACTCCCGAATAGGCTTTCCTACAGCGGCTCCACCTACGCATGTCAAAAATCTGGACATATACAGCAACAAAACCTTCCTGTGTTTATATACACAGTGGTACAGTTTTGAATAGAAAATATACGACTGTTAGCACAGTTTAACAGCCTGCTCTGTAACAGTAGCAGAGCTTTTTTTTTACTAGAGACATTGATTCTCCTTGTCCAGGGTGTGAGTTTAAAGGGCTTAAGCTTCGCTGCAAGTCAATATTGGCCTTTCCCTTTTTAGGGTATGATTCTGCATTGGAGCATTCCTTATCTCTGCTGCTGATGACGGGTTTGGTGAAGGGTTTTGTGGTGCTTTCTGGGAAGGAAGATGTGCTCGTGAAAAAGAAGCATCGCTTTCCAAATCCTGCACTTAAGCCTGTAAGAAGTTTACATCTGGTGTTTTTTGTTACTTAAATAAGGGCCCGAGCCAGACAGTGCATGAAGATTCCTGTATGATTGCTTTTCCAAAGGAATATTCCAATTTAAACATTTTGGGTTTCCTTTTACTTTTGTTATGAAATGCTGCAGAAGGAATTGCAATGCAAAGCACCAGAGAATTGCAGTTCTCTTCCACGGCCCAGGGAAGTGCAGGAATTATAGGGATTACCAAGATAAAGAAAAGTTAAAGGCACAGACCTGAGATCACAAATGAGAAGGGGGGAAAATTTCATACACACTCTGCAAAAGACCCATACAACCAGCTACATGATGTATACAGTGAAAATACATTAAAAAGTAAAACAAATGTTCAAGTAGTGAAACTCCTTAACCCAGAGCAGGTGCCATTCAAGCCATTTGGCCTTCATCATATGTGATAGAAGGGCACAGGCAACCTCTGTTGGCATTTCTGAGTAAATATAAATATTTCTTCCACTAGCAAGGCACATCTGGGAATACAAACTGATGACTTGAGAGTCTGCAGACTTGTTGTCATTTAGATCAGTGGTTAAAGCCAAGCCAACCATTTATTAAACAAAGTCTATTCCCAACAGATAGCTAATAGTTTTTAGGAAATGAACAAATCCTTCTTCATTTTGAAAGCTAAAAGTTTAAATTAAACATTATAAAAGATGCAAGTTAACCAGTATTTTTGTGCCTCCAGAGAGATTTGGGTGTAATGGAAAAGTTTCCTTAACCATTCAGTGCAGAATATAAAAAAAAATTAGGAAAACAAACAAAGGAACAAACAAAACCCCTACAAAAACAAAACAAAACCCCCCAACAAACAAAAACCCAAACAAACTCCCCTACCAAAAACCACAAACAAACAAAAACCCCAAACAAACAAAAATCCCCAAACAAACAAAAAAAGAACTCTCTGGTCACATGAGGACCTACAGTGAAGTGACACCTAAAAGGGCACCTGGATATTCAAATGTGCTCCCTGTAGCCATGCATGACACCACAGGGCTGTGATGACACAGGCCCTACTTGTTTTTGATGCCACTAATGAAACACAGAAATGGTCCCATCTCTGCAAACCAAGACCTCAGCAGGGGGAATGGTTTCTTTTCAAACCTCTGGGCATAGAGTCTTAATTATAAAAAATTTGCTTTTTCTGTCTTCCCATGGAGAGCAGAGGCAGTGATGACTATGACAGAGAGAAGCCATCTGCCAAGAGAGATACCTGGCTGTGAATCTCCATACCTAGGATCAACTGTGTTTCCTCCCAGGAAGCAGCATGGGGTTTGTTACATCCTTCTATTCTCGAGTCATGCTACTACCCAGGTGATCAGTAGATGTGTCTCCATTGGTGATGTGGAGTGACCCCTAGATTACCCATCTGAGAGCTCAGACTGTGGGGTGACACTACAAATCCTTGGCATGAAACAGCAAGACATGAATTATCTCAGCCAGATCAGCTAAATAAAAAAAAATCACTTTGTTCTTCTCAAAATTGCTATAGGAATTCATTAGCATGAACTAAACCCTTTGTGATGAGGGTGGTCTCTGAAGGAGGAGGTCAGCATTAACATACGAGAAACCTGTAATTTTTCTGGCAATCTATTCACTTGGTTTTCAGAACATGATACTTGGAGATGTGTAAATTCTGGGAAATGTATTCCACTGCACAATGGCATTGCTCACATTTAGCTGGGAGAAAGAAAAGTATTTTCTAATCCTTTCAGAAATGTAAAATTTCCATGTTTAAAAACTCAGGATCAAAGCAAGTGCTTCTGGTGATGCTTGCAGCAGAACAATAGACCAGAACAGACGAGAAACTCTATTTTCTTTCTTCAGGTAAGAACTTCATTAAAAATCAATAGGCCTAATTTATCCCTGATAACATTCTGTTGAAGTCTGTACATTTACCCTAGGGATTAATTTAGCCTAATGGGTCTTCATGCGCAAACAACACAGACAAGGCTTGATTCTTGGAAGTTACTGCATAGCAAATGCTACTACAGGACTTGATGCTATCACTGGAGAAGACAGAGAGGGCTGAAGAGTCTAATAGGCTCAAAGCCCTTGAACAGTGTCCAAATACAGCCTGTGGTGAATAAATGTTTTGAGGCCACTCATATATCAGTGTGAATCAACTTTTTAATGGATGCTGCTAACGATAAAATGACAGAATTGCGATCAATTAATACAATTCAAAGGAAAAAAGAAATAAAAAATGAGATGTGTGATCTTCCATCCCTTGTGGACATGGGCAAAAGTGAGTCATCTTGACCTGCCATGATCCTTGGAAGGAGATATTTCTCTCAAGCCTTAGAAAATGAGCATTTGCCTTGCTAGGCTCTCCTCTAGTAAAAAAAAAAAATGTGAACACTAAGAGCCTGGTTTCACTGAGAATACGTGACAGTGAATTAGTGGCCCTCAGGTGTCGGCATACAGGCCAGCGAATTAAATTAAACTCTTTGCTGCTGTTCTAATGTAGCAGAACTAATGCAGTCATGGCTCAGCACTACAGCTTCTTAAATGTGGGCACTGCTGCTGCCATGGGGAAGGGAACCTGCTCTCCATCCCCTGGGGAGGCCGGCTGGAGTCAGCAAGCAACCCCAGGAGCCTGTGACATAACGTCTGAAGACATGGGTAGGAGGAGGACCAGGCAGCAGAGGCAGCTCCAGTTCCAGTCTTAACACCATTAGAGAGGAAATCAAGTACAGGGGCTTTTAAGCACAGTCTGAGGGAGAATCATGCTAGGACTCTGAAAAAAATACCCAACAGCAAAATCCCAACAGGGCTGCAGTAACCCTTTCACTTCCTCAGGGAGAAAAAGGCATTGCTTGGAGAGTGACAAAACAAACTTTCCATATGGCTGCAACTGCCATGATGATGGTCTAAGGAGGGTTTGTCTTGAGAAAATGGAGGTGAAGCCTTTAGAACTGCTGGTGCCAGGAGAAGGGAAGGGAAGTTCCAGGAAGGGAAGTTCCAAGAAGGGAAGTTCTGGAAGCGGGGGGTGTAGGGGTCGAGAGAGGGAAGGGAAGGGAAGGTGCGGGAAGGGAAGGTGCGGGAAGGGAAGGTGCGGGAAGGTGCGGGAAGGTGCGGGAAGGTGCGGGAAGGTGCGGGAAGGTGCGGGAAGGGAAGGGAAGGGAAGGGAAGGGAAGGGAAGGGAAGGGAAGGGAAGGGAAGGGAAGGGAAGGGAAGGGAAGGGAAGGGAAGGGAAGGGAAGGGAAGGGAAGGGAAGGGAAGGGAAGGGAAGGGAAGGGAAGGGAAGGGAAGGGAAGGGAAGGGAAGGGAAGGGAAGGGAAGGGAAGGGAAGGGAAGGGAAGGGAAGGGAAGGGAAGGGAAGGGAAGGGAAGGGAAGGGAAGGGAAGGGAAGGGAAGGGAAGGGAAGGGAAGGGAAGGTGCGGGAAGGTGCGGGAAGGTGCGGGAAGGTGCGGGAAGGGAAGGGAAGGGAAGGTGCGGGAAGGGAAGGTGCGGGAAGGTGCGGGAAGGTGCGGGAAGGTGCGGGAAGGGAAGGGAAGGGAAGGTGCGGGAAGGGAAGGGAAGGTGCGGGAAGGGAAGGTGCGGGAAGGTGCGGGAAGGTGCGGGAAGGTGCGGGAAGGGAAGGGAAGGGAAGGGAAGGGAAGGGAAGGTGCGGGAAGGGAAGGGAAGGGAAGGGAAGGGAAGGGAAGGGAAGGGAAGGGAAGGGAAGGGAAGGGAAGGGAAGGGAAGGGAAGGGAAGGTGCGGGAAGGGAAGGGAAGGTGCGGGAAGGGAAGGTGCGGGAAGGGAAGGGAAGGTGCGGGAAGGGAAGGGAAGGGAAGGGAAGGGAAGGGAAGGGAAGGGAAGGGAAGGGAAGGGAAGGGAAGGGAAGGGAAGGGAAGGGAAGGGAAGGGAAGGGAAGGGAAGGGAAGGGAAGGGAAGGGAAGGGAAGGGAAGGGAAGGGAAGGGAAGGGAAGGGAAGGGAAGGGAAGGGAAGGGAAGGGAAGGGAAGGGAAGGGAAGGGAAGGGAAGGGAAGGGAAGGGAAGGGAAGGGAAGGGAAGGGAAGGTGCGGGAAGGGAAGGGAAGGTGCGGGAAGGGAAGGGAAGGGAAGGGAAGGGAAGGTGCGGGAAGGGAAGGGAAGGGAAGGTGCGGGAAGGTGCGGGAAGGGAAGGGAAGGGAAGGGAAGGGAAGGGAAGGGAAGGGAAGGGAAGGGAAGGGAAGGGAAGGGAAGGGAAGGGAAGGGAAGGGAAGGGAAGGGAAGGGAAGGGAAGGGAAGGGAAGGGAAGGGAAGGGAAGGGAAGGGAAGGGAAGGGAAGGGAAGGGAAGGGAAGGGAAGGGAAGGGAAGGGAAGGGAAGGGAAGGGAAGGGAAGGGAAGGGAAGGGAAGGGAAGGGAAGGGAAGGGAAGGGAAGGGAAGGGAAGGGAAGGGAAGGGAAGGGAAGGGAAGGGAAGGGAAGGGAAGGGAAGGGAAGGGAAGGGAAGGGAAGGTGCGGGAAGGTGCGGGAAGGTGCGGGAAGGTGCGGGAAGGGAAGGGAAGGGAAGGGAAGGGAAGGGAAGGGAAGGGAAGGGAAGGGAAGGGAAGGGAAGGGAAGGGAAGGGAAGGGAAGGGAAGGGAAGGGAAGGGAAGGGAAGGGAAGGGAAGGGAAGGGAAGGGAAGGGAAGGGAAGGGAAGGGAAGGGAAGGGAAGGGAAGGGAAGGGAAGGGAAGGGAAGGGAAGGGAAGGGAAGGGAAGGGAAGGGAAGGGAAGGGAAGTCTGTTTCTCAAGACTTTGTGTTCCTACATATTTTGTGCTTCTCTGACTGTATCTTTCACTTTCCTGCTGCTGCCCCTCCCATCACCCTTGCTGCACAGTAGCAAGCTGGGTAAATATTAACTAAGATAAGAAATGATTAATGAATTATCAATTGCAATCAAATTGCATAATGCAAAGAGCTGGGTGTAAGGAAAAATACTGGCTGCTGTATTTTTGTAATTATATGGGAGAGAGGGTGGAGGCCAAGAGTAAGTTAGGAGGCTGCTACATCTCCTATGGATCCTGAAATACATCTTGTACTCTGGCTGTGCCAGGTTAGGTCCATGGTAAGGTGAGTGTAGATACTTGTGCAAAACTCTGTGTTTGATTTGCATGTAGCAGTCATTAAGATAGTGCATAAAAAAATCTCGTTTTTGCCTATGCCAATAGAAGGGCAGAACCACCAAAGGCAACTACTCATGCACAGCTGGACTGTAATGGCACGTGCCTGGAGAGGAGCAGGGCTCCTTGAGCAAGAGGCTCAGGCTTGATCCACTTTCATCAGCAGTATTTCTAGTTGGTTAATGAACAAATAAACACTCTGAAAGCTCCTTATGAGGTAGTCAAGATATTTTCCCTGAGAAAAGTCAAAGCCTCACAATATCAAGAGCTGCCCTAACAAGTTCCTCCAAGAGTAAACTGAAACTAAATGGTGATAAGGTCAATATTTTCCAATGGTGTTGCTTAAAATATCCAAAAGTCAATAATAATGAAGACAACCACTAATTTGGATTACTGTATTGAGGTTTAACTACCTGACATGAAATTTTCATGTTCGAAAACATGGGCCTGAACCATTTGCTTGTGGTTGAATAATGGGTAAGGAGCAGACCTGTGCTGGTTTTAGCACCTGACCACTAAAAACATGGTATGGAAAAGGCTGAAAAAGTACCATGGGCACAAGAACTTGCCCGTCTAACTCTCTGAAAAAGAGCTGTTCCCTGGAAAAGGGATGGGTTCTGTGTTAAAGTTAGTTAGTGAGGCATGGAAAACCCTCTCTGGTCCAGGTGCTCCCATTTGGCTCTGGAAAAAAGAAGTTTGCCATTTGTCCCTTCTCACTCCCTCTGGAAACACAAGTGCCAGCAGCTCAGCTGCTGACTTCTTTTACATTTGGACAAGGATGACATTGAGTGGCATATCTTTAACAGCTCTTGCTTTTCTAGTTAAGCATTAATGTTTAACGAGATCAGCCTGCAGTTGCTCGTTAGTGTGCTGTGCTCCAGCTAATTAATACATCACTGGGAGAGCCAGTCTGGGAAAGGAGAGAGTGCAAATGCATTCCTGAGGCATTTCTCAGTCTTTGGAAAAGAAGTAGGGGGGGAAAAAAAGAGGAAAAGTTAGGCAAAAGGTTCTTCAGAGAGGAAGAATAAAAGGAACTGAGCTCTCCAAATGTCTGTGCAGCAATCCTGAGCTGACTTTCTGTGAAGAGGCTTTCTCTCACTATGCCACCATCCCCCTGGTAAAAGATGAGTATGTAGTCCACAAGGAACAGTACCAGAGAGGCAGCTCGAGTGTCACAAAAACACATCAGCCCTGACAGCCACACATATTTTCCAAGCAAGAAGAAATAAACCATCTTCTCATCCCTCCTTATCCCTGTTAATTCCTCTTACCAGCTCACCTCCTGCAACGAGGGTCACAGGGAGATCAGGAAATTCTTATCAGCACCTGGCTTGAGGCTGCTCCATCACACTTGGCAGGGCTCATGCCTGCTCAGCAGGTGGGGATTTTTTTTTTTTGAGATCATATGAACTGCTCCCAGTTCTCACAAATGTAACGGGCTTCCCATCAATTTTCAATTTATTGCATCTACAGTCCTCTTGCCTGCATCAGGAGATGATTTGTCAGCCTCACTGCTGAAGATAACATCTTTAAAATGCAACTCCAGTACTTTCTACTATTTTGGAATCCTGCAGGAAAATTGGAAGACCTTTTTGTGCTTACCTCAATTCAAATGTCAGCACAGTTTTCAAACCAGAAAAGTACATTTGGAGCTACTGGATGAAAAAAAAATTTAAAATCTGAGGTCACTCTTACTTCAAATGGTGTCTTAGAGACTGGTGTTTGGGTTTTTTATAGCTATTTTAGAATGTGCGAATGGAAAATGTAATTTTCTCTTTCTGTAGGAAAAGACAGATATATGGTGCAAACCCCCTATTTGTATATAATCTGAAAGATCGGGTGGGGTCATCAGAATCATTAAACAGAAAGTTTAGTTTTTAAACATTTGATCTTGGGAGTGTTGGAAGGAAGCAGAGAAATGGATCAATGTATGTATCGCAGATTTAGGAAGAGGACCCAGCTTTTAGAAGGAATGTGTCTTCCAGCTGCTGACATGGAAGAGAGAGTTATTTGGTAATGAATCATATGTGATTTAGGATTAAAATTCATAACTATATGTGAGCCACTATCAGCAGCATTATAACCAGAGTTGCTAATACTGCTAAATTCAAAATGTTTGAGAATTGTGGGTCAGGCTCCTTAAAAACTGAATTAAAATCTGGCAGATTAGATTCTATTTATCTGCCTTCTGAGTTGCAAGGACTTTATAATTTAAGCCTCATCACTCATGGATACTGAAGCAGAAATAATAAAATAAAAAATAAAAAGGGTGGGGGCGAGAAAAATACAAACCACTGCACACCTTATACCATAATATTCTTAAAAATCACAAGAACTGGCTGTGGAGACCCTAAACAAAAACTCAGCCCATGCAAACCAATTGTTCTTCCACCTCTGGATCCAGCTGACTGCTAAGCAGATGACATATGTATCCACTCCATCTGTCCATCCATATGAAGGATGTAAATATTTGAATGTTGATGCTTGGGCAAACTGAAATTAATAGGAAAAATTAAACTTTGGCAGAACAAGAGTGGAAAGATTTTCACTGCTACATATTAAGTGTGGAAGTTAAATGGAAACTGTTCCATCACCTTTTTCACTACTGGTTAAATATTGGTGGGTACAAAAGGAAAATTTGCTACTGTCATTGGATATGAAGAGAAGGAAGGAAGTGAGAGAGGAAGAGAGGTTCACATCTCCAATATGGGACAGATGGGAACAAAGTTAAATGGATTCTTCAGTACGAGAGACCATCTTCACTTATGCTCTGCTGTAAGTATTCTTTCCACAGCAATAAGCAAAACATTGGTGAAGGAAAATTCTAGCAATCGTTGGACAACTACATTATTCAAGAGAAAAAATTAAGTTCATTCACTTTTAGTCTGAAATCTCATAGACAAAATCACTTATGTTCATAGATATGTTAATGCAAGTTTTGTTTTCAATAGCTGTAAGGTCTGAGTTGTTGGAATAACTGGAATCTCTTATCATGATTGCTAATGGATTTCTTCTGGCACCAGTCTCTGAGGTTAGGAAGTTCCTCTACTGCCTCTTATCAGATGGGGAACTCAGAGCCAAGCTCCAGGATGACTCAGCGAGGCTGGGGAGAAATAGAGTTCAAAATGATTTTTGAACGGCAAAGATTTAAGCAGGAAACAATTTGGCTCATCATCTTGGGAAGATAAGGAAAAGTGAAAATGAGTACGGAACAAATAACCTCATTATTGTTACAGAAGAAGAACAAGGACCCTTGTTCAACTGAGATGGCACCATACAAGGTCTGAGAAATACAGGTTTAGAGACTTGGAGGAACTGAAAATAGAATAGTAATTTCTATTTCAAGTAAATTGCTATTTACTTGTAATGCCCAGCAACTAAGTGTAACTTCTGTAATACCCAGATGGTGTTTACACAGGATTGGAATCAGAGACAACACCATTACTGCCACCAAAACCTGAGTAATGGCCATATTCAGACTGCTGTTCAGACACTGATAATTTCTGGAATTACTGTACCTATTCATGGAGCCAGTGATCCTGTCTTCTGGCAATTGGTTGATAATGAACCAACAATAACAGTATAAATACTGAACAAACACAAGAACTTTCATGTAATCCTACACATATTAAAACAAACAAATAAACAACAATAACAACAACAAAAATCAGCAAGACAAATTAATAACTTACTCTTCCAGAAAATTCTTTTATAACAATGCTTTATCATCACTTGACATCACAGGAACATACGGAAAAATCTAAACATACCTGTGGTAGGACATCACTAGGACCTGTGATTGTGCCTACCAACAGTGCACACACGAAGTCTTCAAATCCTCTGATGTCCTAAAATCTTGCTGTTTCCCCTACTAATTTGGATTTTTTCCATGATATTACTGTTGCTGGAATGATCACAGAATAATTAAAATTGGGCTTTACTTTAAGCTCATGCTGACACAGCCCATAATGCAGAGGCAGTCTTAGAATCATTTAGGTTGGAAAAAATCTCTAAGATCATTGAGTCAACTGTTAATCCAGCACTGGCAAGGCCACCACTAATGCATGTCCTCAAGTGCCACATCTACATAGTTTTTAAATCCCTCCAGGGATGCGGAACCCTTCCACGGCCCTGGGCAGCCTGTGTGGGCTGGACAAAGATTTCAGTGAAATTTTTTTCCTAATTTCTGACCTAAACCTCTCTTGAGGCCATTTCTTCTTGTTTTGTCACTTGTTCCCTGGGAGAAGAACCTGACCCCCACCTGACTACCACCATCTCTCAGGCTGAGAGCAATGAGTTCTCCCCTGATCCTTCTTTTCTCCAGGATAAGGACAGCTGGACTGACACTGCTTCTCAGGGAAGCTGTGCTAGAGAGGAGTGGAGGCAGCACCCTGGGTAGAGCCCAGCATGTGGGACCACTTCATCTCACAGCTTACTCTCACTTTTAAGGACTGGTGTGCAACAGCACACCTGAAAGGAGCTTTTTAAAGATTGAAAGATGAAAAAGTAGGAATCCTCTTCCCAAATGATAAAAGCCAGCACGGTTTTAGCAGTGCACTGAAAATCTCCCTCCTCTCAAATTAACTCGGTGGGAGTCTGGCGTGAAGTAGGGGAGGCTTCAGCTCAAACACTGGGGGTTGCCACGGCACAAACAATCAAATGAGGGACTTATCATAGGAAGTGACAGGCAACCTCAGCTACAAGAGAGGTCATCAGCTCCATCTAAACACTTTCTTTGAAATATATCTGTGAGGGAATAAAAACAGGATGGCAAATGATTCAAGACTAAATACTCCGACATATCCTGCAATACCCTTTAGCACTCTCTTTTTGACTCCAGGAAGAGCCAGGAAGCAGAGTAGCAGCCCTGTTTCCGTTCCCTTTTCACCTCCCCTCAAGAAGAGTGACTTTTAACCTTATTATTTATATTACCCTTGCATCTGCAATTAGGCACTGCACAAACATGTGATCTGAGGGAAGTACCTGCCCCAAGGAGCCCACAGATGGGCAGAGGCAGGGCAAGTTTGAGACCAGAGATAACCCCTCTCAGTCTGTGCCATGAGACAGCTCGCTGTGCGTGCCCGACCTCGGCTGGGTGACACAGAGCAGACACGCGTCCATCTCCGCGCTGCTGGCAGCATCTGCCTGCGGTGGCTATCACCCATCTGGCTTCCCGGGCGAGGGAGGTCAAGCATGGAGGGGGTGAGGGCATCCTCTCTGGCAGCGTCCCTTTCTGCGGGGGTGGATGCAATTAGCCGGAGTTAGAGCCGCCTGCGTGCCTTTGTTAGAGACATCACTCCATCCATGAAGCCTTCTGGGCACGAGGGGCTCACTCTGCTCCATCAGGGTTTTACTAAGGCAAACTGCTCAATGGGGACTCTAAAATGAAGACCAAATACAACCTGAGCAGTATCTCTAAGATTACTTTTTTATTCCCTGCAATTTCAGCCTTTTTTATCTCTCCTCTAATTCCTCCCTTTGTAGGCATCCATCCTGGGGGCCCATAGGCTGAAAACCTTTCATCCTTTTGCAGCTAGAAAGCAGAGAGATGTTTATTTTCTTCCTCTATTCTCAGACTTAATGAAAGCTTTTAAACCCAAATGGCTGGAGATTCACACCTCTTCCAGAGTATATCTGAATTCACTAAAAGCTCTTCGGTTTCCTGTCACCCTGTGAACACAAACAAAGTGCACAAACAGCCACACCTCCCCTTGGAAACTGAAAAACCAAAGAGAGCTAAAACCAACATGGAAGACCTTTGGCTATCAGGATGAGTAAAAAACACATGCACGTGTACACACCCCAACCCCCCCTCTACCTTGCTGGAGATTCAGTCCCTGCACTGGAATGTGTAATACAAGCACAACAGCTGCCTATAGCAGTAATCTGAGGAAAAGGTCAAGGAAAGGTATGTATCCAGCATTCGTTTTGAAATACTCTATAAGGAGAATGTGGTGAGGGTTTGTTTTGTTCTTTTTTTTCCTTTCTAATGCCTGTCCCATACTTCTCCCTGGCCTTTTTGCATTCATGAAACCAAGTGAATCAAGCAGGTCCCTCTGGTATTACAGATCCCACTCTGAACTGGGCTGGTTTTGAGTTTTTTCCAAGAAGGAGAGAAGTTACAACTTGCTCTGGACAGAGAGTTGCTTAAATATTAAGCACTGGAATGTAGTTGCAGTTTCTACTTGGGAAGTATAGTAGTGATCTTGAATGATGAACAGATGAAATTTTTTGATGTTTTGAAGTCAAAAGAAACCTGCTAATGGATTTGAGTAACAAGGAAAAAACCAAATATTATAAAATTACATTAAAGGAAAAAATCTAGGTTGGTGCTGTACATGGATAACCTTCACTATGGACACTGCCTCACTTTGAGACAACATTTATCAAAGAACAGAAAAATTCACTAAGGGAGAAAACCCTCTACCAATAATGTTAGAATGTAGCTTTTCTCTTCTTTAACTTATTTGGGAATGTGAAAGGAAAATAATAATCTTTATAATTCCTGTATTGATAACAAAATGCAGCCGTAAGAAGAAAAGAGTAAATTCACAGGAATTACTCAGTGAATTGGCTTAAAAAGGATTCCTTCTCCACCCCTATTATTATTATTTTTTGGTGGTTGATTATTTTTCTAATAGGATTAATGTTACCCTCTTGGCTTCTGTGCAAATGGGTGTGTTCACCTTGCCATAAGCTGTTTTAGTGTGAACAGAGTTCTCAAATCCTTCAAGTATTTTTTAAGAAGTCTCCTGATGGCCTATTCTTCCTACAGAAAGAGACATGTTCATTCATTCATTCATTCATTCATTCATTCATTCATTCATTCATTCATTCATATTGACTTATCTCATGATGGAAAGATTCTCAATAAAGGTTGTCTCAGATCCAACCAGTGAAATTTCAGGGAAAAAGTCTTGGAACACCTTCATGGACTACGAAGCTTTTGCCATGTTATAGAAAACGACAGGCACATACTCAAGGCCCAACATTGTGAAAAACTACTTAGATGGGCTAGCTAAACGTCCCTCACTTTCCCTTCATTCCTTCTGGCAAACCTGGCACGGCAAACCTGTCCCACATATTTTCACTCCTGACCTATTGTTGGGGGTGACGCTTTTACATAACTCAGCTCTACCAGAAAAGTCTCCATTTAGTTCCGAGAGAAACACAGAGGACTCCTTCAGGATAAATGGTAAGAAAAGCAACTTATTGCATCAAACTAAAGAACAGTTCTTCCAGAGGAGGCAGGCTGTTTGCATACCATTTGGGTTCACCAGGGGAGATGCCTTCCTTTTTCTTCCATTCCTGCCTCCCAGTCCATAAGTGAACATGGGGCTGAAGAGGAGAGTCTATATTACACCCCAAATGCATTAAGGATCCCAGCACATTGCTATATGCCATCAGAATAAACCTGGCAGTGCTTTGAAGTCTGTAAACTGATTCCTAGATAACTGCTTAGAGTTTCTCCCCTCCCCATGCCCCAAACAGCTTTTCATTTGATGTTCTGGCACAGAGCTAATCTGAGAAAGGATCAGAAACTCGAAGCTATTGACAGTAGTGACAGGAGTGTCTCAGTGTGACAGCTGATTGAGCCCCTCTCACATTTCACTGACAAACTCAATTGCACCAGTAAATCGAGTGAAAGTCAATACAGGCAGCTCCTCCTCAAGCACTGGGTACATGCCCCCTCCCTGAGCCTTCCTGGGGGCCCCTTGTTGCTGGCAGCACTTGCAGGACCCAAATGAGAGCTCATCCCTGTGTGAAATGGAGACACGGACCTGCAACTCAGGTTTTGGGTTTTGAGGGCAGCAATGCAGTGTTTTCCCTACTGATACAAAGCTTAGTTTGTCTTCTCCCCCTTCACCATTTTCCTTTTTTTTTTTTCTGTTGTTTTAATAGAGACCTCTCCTGGAAAATAGAATTTCATCCCAAATCCTCAACCCAGGCAGACACTGTAACAGCCAGGCAATGTTGGAGGTGCAGGAGACTGCTGTCTGCATGTCCAGCCGTCCCCAAGCAATGCCCATATGGCAGTGCACATTGGGGTTAAAACCAGGAAATACAGGTCTGTCTCTGCTGGCTTTTTCTGCTATAAATCAGCAATAAAAGCCATCTGCGAGGAGTAAAATCTTATAAAGGTATAGGAGGTGGGAGAAGAGGCTCAAGCCTGTTGCAGATGGCAACCTTGTGTTAGTCCTGAGTAACTAGGCAATTAAATTAGTGACTTAACAGGCTTTTTCCACACTTTAATTGTAAAGCAGGGGTGTCTGTGGCCCAGAGCAAGCAAATCACAAAGCAGACTTAGCAACATTCATGGGGAACCTGAATTTTCACAGAATAAGGCACAGGGAGAGAGGGTACATGGTGAGGAACATATGTAGGCTACTGTTTGCAAATGGAAATCAAATAGGTTGACATTACAAATAATGAAGTGTGAGGCTGGCGTGGTTTCTCTCTCAGATTTCAGCATGGTTTATTTTTATAGGCGCAGCTTCCTCGTGCAAAGTGTTGGCAAACAGGCTGCTGGCAGAGAGGTGGGGAGAGGGGCAGCAGGAGAGACAAGGCTTCTTGGGGATGACACATTCCCCACCTGCTGGGGTGGAGCATTGAGCAGCAGAGATGGAGCTCCAAGAAAAAAAAAGTGGCATTTGTTAGCACAAATGGCCCAGATACTAATCTTGGTTTGTGAGAAGAGTAAGGGAAGACAAAGGAAAAGAAGGGGGAGAAAGTAAAATGGTGCTGAGCAGGTATCAGATGCTGAGAGGGCAAGGGTTAAACATGACAAGCTCGAAGATAGAGCTGGGCAAACAAAGTAACAGGCACTCTTTTGCATGAAGTCATATGAACAAGTAATCAAAGACACCATACCTAAATACGCTCCCCTGTCCCCAGGTTATTAGAGCAAGTCAAGCTTTGCCTTTACTTATCCCATCCAGCAAGCAGCTGAGGACACAAAAGCTATGCTGTCCTGCCTGCCTTAAAAAGAAATCAACTCGAACATTACAACACCTCCATCCCAGTGTCATGCTCTGATGCCAGGATCAACACACAGATGGTCTGCCTGCCCTGCTCCACCACTGCACCCTGGCAGCTCAACGTCTTGGAGCCAGAGCATCCTGCAGGATTCCCTGCCTCCTGGCTCTGCACAGACACGTGTGCTCTCAACCAAATGACCTCATCTGGACTGGATTGAGCCTTCCAAGTCAAAATAAATACAGCATATAGGAACTGGCAGTGATTTTCAAAGAATTAAGTTGGGTCCTTCTCAATTTTCACTGAGCACTTTGTACTTTTTCCTCCTACAAAGCTGGGGGCATTTTGTATTCCCTGCTCCAACGTATATTTTATAAACCCACCTCTTATGCAGTTAATATTTTGGTTCCAAAGTTAACTGGTTAAAACACATATTAATAGATTTGGCGTGGAATAAAAAAGAAAAAAAGAAGAAGGAAAATAGGCAGGTGAAAGAAATGCTCAGGGAAGAAAAATACCAGTGGTGTTTGGAACGGCTTTGGAGCCAAGATAGCAAACCTGGTCTTTTTAATGGGACCACCCAAGTGAGAAAGACCTTAAGCTCTTACTCACGTGTGTTATGTTCACTGCAGGGTAATTCAAAGTCCAGAGGGGAGTTAGGAAAAGTAATATTAAGGGCTTAGCAGCTGAGTCAAAGTGCTGGGTTCCCATCAAAAGTTATTCCCAATTTGCCAGCAGAATATAAGGTGATCTCAAGTCTGGTTCATCAAATGCAGGAGCAGGAAGACTGTGCTGCTGAAACAACCTGTCTGGAAACAAACTGCCTGGACTTTGAAGAAGTCAGCCATGGTTCAGCAGCTTCTCCTGAATATACATGTTGGGATTTTTCCAGAGGTGAGTAACATTGCCTCCTCCAAACATATTTCTGAGATCCAAACCAAAGAAACCCCCCCAAAATGCCAGCACCTCTTCTGAAGACCTCTAAATAGAATAGCATTTGCGGTTGTGGTATTTAGTCCAAACAACAACCTATACAGGAATCCTAATTATTTAAAAATAATTACTTAATTCAGCACCATACCTTTATGTGTCATGAATTGTTCAATTGGGTTGGCTGAGTCAGGCCTAAGGTTCATTCCCAGGTCATAATTAAAAATACTACCAGTGAGGGAAACGTTTATGATGCTATAAGTTCCAAGATAAGACAAACCAAGTAGTAATAAAGGAAAGAGAAATTTAGAAAGCCACTAAAAAAAAGAGAAGTCGATGGAGACAGAACTGATCTCCCAGCAATGACAAAGGTGGGTTCTTAGGTTACTTGCCCCTATTACTTTCTCCAGCCCAGCTGAAACACTCCCATCAGCAAACTCCTGTCATTAGATTTAGCGATGGAATCTCCAAGGACAGAGGAACAGTCATGTGCAGGATTGGCTGTATCAGTATCCCTTCTTCTGGGATTACACTGCTTGTATCCCAGCCTCTAGGAAAGAGGATGATTGATGTATAACAGTAGAGGAAGGAAGAGGATGACTATCGGGAGGGGCAGAAGATGGCAAAATCTGGTGCCCAACATGAAACACTTGAGCCTGAAGCTTCTGGTGGTATATGATCCTACGCTGCAGTGTTGCTATTTTTTTCCAACAGAATTAAAAAGAAGGACTTTTGCTGGTGTCACTGCAGGCCACAGAGGATAAATCCAAATGACAGGGCTTAAGTTATGAATATGGGGAATTAGAGATGAGAAGTAAAGCAGCTTATAATGACTCTCCTTTTTGCTCTTTGGATCGCAAGTTTCAGTATTGATTTTGAAATGCCCTGTTTTCATCCTAACAGCTTCTCAAAAATGTTTGAGAGTTTCTTCACCTTGCAGCCTCTTCAGGATGATTTGATAGTGATAAAAAGAGAACATAAAAGATTTTGCATCAGGTATTATGATATTCATCCATTCCCTTGTTTTCTAAGCACAACCACTGACCTGCTGGGAGGGTTTTGAGAGAGAGGTTTCAATTAACTTCCTTATGAGGATAGCCAGTGTTCAACTCAGACCTTTCATTCCCAACAGTGTCAGTGCAGGGAGACATTGGTGCCTTGACAACATCTGATTCAGCCAGTCATCTAAAGTTCAACCACTGGAATGGCCTGCAAAAATCCTGCAACAGCTCCAACCTTGCAGCACCAGGTAATGCAAAGTTTGTGGAAAGTGTTTACCACCTCCTTGTCATCTTGTTCACAAAGACTTCAAGCAGCCTCAGGATGCTCACACAAGTCTTACCCCACAACTCTATAGACAAGTATTCATATCCAAATGGCAACCTTCTTTTTCCCCTGACCAACACATGACTTGGGAAAAGAATGAGCAGCTCAGTGGAGCTGAGCTCCACTGAGGAATATGTACTGAGGAGCACATAAGGTTGTCAAAGTTAATTTTATCATGTATTCTGACTACAGCTTTGAGGTGAGGCAAACACATTTGACACACAGCTGCAAAATATTTTGAGCTCTTTTTGAAGCACTTAACATCTATTACCAAAACAGCCAAGGTGGGCATCTTTGGTGGGCATCTTTGGACAAAACATTGGGCCACATCTCTCACAGCTTTTTCCTATCTGCTCTCAGTGCTGTGCAGCTGGAGTCTGACTCCTTCCAAAAATGGAGTGAAATAACTACTCTGTCAAATAAGTCACCTCCTTGGAGAGATAAGGCTGAGAAGGAAAACTAAGGTGAAAAAGCTTGGCTGAGTTTGTACAGGAGATCAGTGCTGGAGAATGAGAGTCAATTTCCTGGCCTCCTACTCCAACACTCAGCTGCTAGATTGATCCTGCTGTCTTCCAAAAATGAACTTCACTACTTGAGGACAGACAATAAGGTTTCCTGTGGATTTTCACTTTACTCTCTGTGTTTTTCCTCAACAAAAGAAAAGCCATTAATATTCAATCATTCCTGCATGTAAGATGCAGTTGCTAAAATGGTTTTGCACTTAGCAGCCTCCAGTTGTAGACTAAATTGATGACACTTAAAACATGCCCAGGAGCCATAGCAGAATGATCCTATTACAGCAGTGCCTTAGTAATGTTGTGTTAGTTAAGGTTATGTTGGCTGGTTCTGAGGGTTTATAACCCAGCTGTGAATATAGTCTCCAGGCTGGGACCTGTTGCCAAGGGGATTTATTCCTGCAGCGAATCATATGGATTTGGGGTTTTTTTGGTTTTTTTTTTTTCTTTTCTGTCTACTTTAGATCATAATTTTGTCTGTTTCTTTTTAAGATACAACATAAAAAGAAAAAGTATGAAACATCCGTCTGTCATGAGGCTACTAGGAGCTGTACTATATTCCAAGCTGGAGTTAACCTACCTCAGGCAATCCCTACCTCACGCCAATATCTAAGTACTCCCCAGTCTTTAACATGAATGATATCAGTGCTTGCTTTCACTGCTTTCTTCATAAGAGAGCTGAGGTTTTGCAGGAATTAAATCATGATTGGTTGTGTAGGAAACCTGTGACAGACTGAACATCTCTGAAGGGTGAGCTGACTCCACGGGTATTGAATCTCTTCTTTTTCCACCTGCTTTAAAGACTTTCAAACTACTGCGTGAATGATTTCTCCCCCTCACGAGGTATTTTTTTTTTTTTTCTTCTACAAAGACCACTTTTGTTACAGTTCTATTTGATAGAGCTTTCTGAGTGGTTTCCAGGAGGTAATGTTTTAAAAACTCATTTGGACTATATAAGGAGACTTTAAACCCAAGGTACACATGAATCTACCATCACTTACCAAACCAGACTCATGACAAAGAACAAGAAAGCCATGAAGTGGAATACAGTTGGGAGTAAAAGGGACATAAGGAACAAAGGCGTATTTGGATGGAGCAATGCAAAATGTTTCTGTCCCCATGGTCAACCCAACAGCAGAACAAGCTCCCCGAGAGCTGCAGCTGATGGAAAATTTAACTGAATATATTTTCCATGTATAACCAGTGTCAGAACCAAATATTTGCTGAATGCAAAGCAAACATATTGGGTACAATTCCAGACAGATGACCTGCTGAAATACAGGACCTGAATTTCATGGTTTTGACATTGACTCTGGTACAATGTCAGTAAAAGGAGGGTGCAACCTGCCACCATTCTGCCTGGGTTGCATTTTGCACCCATGCTGACTGAGATAGGCATGAAGTGCTGCACAAAGCTTTGAGCATGACACTCCAACCAACAAGGCAGGTCCTGTTCTCCATCTGCCACCCTTCACAAAGCCTTTGCACTTCCACCTCACAGCTCTCAGCAGCTCTGAGTGGGCTGCTCAGTGTGCATGAACCTCAGAGGAGATGAGATCTGGATTCACGTGGCATCTGTCATCTAAAAGGTGACTGACTGAGGCTGACCCTGCTTTGATATCTTCACAAGCTGGCATCTGTGAAGGGGAAATGGGAACAGGACAGAGTGGGAAAGGCAGTAGAGTGGGGCTGGAGTTCAGCCTGGAGAAGAGAAAGTTTTGTGGAGACCTGGTAGCAACACTCCAGTATATAAGGAAGGCCCAGAGAGGCTGGACAGGGGCTCTGCAGTGATAGGACAAGGAGGAAAGGGTACAAGTTGTAAAAGGAGAAATTTAGGTTTGATATCAGGAAGAAAGTTTTTACTGTGAGCTTACTGAGATGCAAGGAAGGTTGCTCCAACCCTAGCAGTTCTTAAAGCCAGGTTGTATAAGGCCTTGAGCAACATGGTCTGGTGGGAGGTGTCCCTGTCCATGGCAGGGAGGGCTGGGGCTAGATGGTCTTTAAGATCCAAACGCTTAACATTCTATGATTCTGTGATTCCATGAGAGGCAGCCAGAATAACAGAGAATAATGATAATGGTCCTTCCTATATCACTGTCAAATAGACAAGTCCAAATCTTCACTCAGGCCTTTTCCCCATACATCTGCATGTTGTTCCTGCCTTGGCTGAGTCTCCCGACAACAGGTAAGCTGCTAAAGCAGAGAGTGTGGGATCACTCTTTCCCTTCCCATCTATGCAGAGAGATCAGTGAAAGCAACAAAATAGTTATTAATTATCTCTGGGATTTCAAAGCCTCAGTTCCAGCATAGCATTTTCTTCAGCTGCTTTAGCTTTCTTTTAACACGCTGGTGAGTGTTTGCCTTTGAGGAGTATAAATGAGCCTTTCAAATTCATTATTTGAAGCCAGGGATGACAATTGATAACAATAATATTTTTCATGTAAGCAACATTCTTCATTCAGAGGGCTCTCAAATTGCTTTTTGAAACAGTATGATTTCCATTTATCCAGCACCAAAATGAACCTACCTCCAAGGTGGAACAAAGGACCCATCAATGCAAGGTGGCAGTACACAGCAATTTAAGGCAGGAAGTCAAGAATTATATGCCCACTGAAGGCACAGGGTCAAGTAAAGTTGGCAGAAAGTATATCCTGAATGAGAGCCTGGACAAAACATCATCACCAGTTCCAGCTGAGGAGGGAAAGTGCCATGGGATCATCACTCACTAGAAAAGGTCAGAGCTCCAATCTTGAGCAGGGCAGGCCACTGTGTTAATGCACATATTCAGAAGTGCCTCAAAAGAAAAAGGAAAAAGCCAATTTGCTGACTGCACTTCTGAAGCCTTTACTGCAACAAAAAGTGCAAAGGACACTATGAGTTTTTTGGTCTCCCCTTTTCCTGTAGAAAGGAAAGATTCTATTGAACTTCAGTCTACACTGTGCTACACTTTACAGGAAGCCCAACCCATCCGAAATTAATATGAACAGTAAGAGGAGACCACAAGGTTCCCACAAGGTAGAAAACTCTTGAAGTGAGTACAAAACTATTCATAAAATGAGTGAGAAAAGGAAATAGGGGATTATAAAAGGTCATTAGAAATGTCAGCTTACAAATGGCATTGTGTTAAGGGAGGTGTAACCCCCTGCAAGCAAACCCCACAGCTGAACGTGCAGAGAACACCCATAACCCTCAATCTCTTTTGTTCAGAGGTTTACATTTAGGAAATTTCTTTCATAATATTATCATTCCAAAACTTACATAAATCCAATCAATGGAGACAATCCACCAAACTTCCACTTTACAATTGCTTCAATTCCTCCCAACGGATGAATGAAACTAAAAAATTTTCCCAGCCACCAGGAACGTAGATGTTCAGCAGCAGATCCAGCAACTACCTGGACACAACTGCTGTATGAAATTGGGAGGTCCCAAGAAAAGCCATCTGGGGCATCTGTTGTTCAAACAGCTTCTGTCCCCAGACGGATCCCACTGAGAGGATTCCAGCTTTTATAAAACATTGCTGAGATTATATTTTCTGCAGCATTTTGGTTCACCAAGTGAAACTTCTTTCCCCTTAGAGCACCACGAGCAGCAAGTGAAGCAAAGGTGATCCATCTTGCTAAGTACAACACCTGTACCACGGAAAGGTGAAATACTCTGATGTGTCAGGAAGAAAAAGATGCACAAGCATTACATGAGAATTTCTGAAGATTAAAAATTTAATTGGTTAGATGAGTGTAATGACAGAGGTATAAAGATTGCTTCTAATAGGCACCAGAGCCTAAAAGGATGTGTTTATCAGCGGTGCTACATATAACACTTCTATGAGTTCTCAATCACAGGAACATTTTCCTACAGCTCCAAGTTCTTTGTATGATCTTCTACTCTGCTTTATTAAATCAGCAAAGTATTTTTAAGAACCCTTTACTGCCCAGATACCTCAGACATTTAACAGCCTCTCTCTTTTACTTCTTGTTCTGGGTCTTTATAACCTGTGCAGAATTCAATGATTTTTTTTCAGAGATTCAAACGCTGTCATAATTGTGGGCACAGGAGATGGTGGACAACAGACCCTCATTCCTACAATTCTTTCCTCCTGCTTCATTCCACCCATGTAATTCCAAGTTATCCAGTGCTTTCACTTATTTTTATTACTCTTATTTCTTTTAGAAGAGAGAAACTAACTGAACGGGTGTGATCCAGATTTGCTCAGATGAAGTACAAGAGTCTTTGTACTCCTTCATTTCATGCCTCGGTGAATTTCTTGCTGACAAGTGAAAGAGTGCAAGGGAGAGCCAGTAAGGCTAAGGCAGATTATCCAAAATTTCGTCTCAGTCCTCTGCTACACCCTAGGCAGATATTACAGTGCTGGCTGCCAAAGGAACTTAACTCTGGAACAATTCAGTCCAGCTAGATATTTAAAGAGATGGGTTTATTTATACACCCTCCTTCCCTACAAACTCCCACCCTGGTTTTTTAAGATGGGAAATTATCAGTAGCCCTGAAAATTTGGCAGCAGCTTACCAGAAAATTTGTATTGGTCGCTTCATCTTTGCTGTTATTTTTATTCTTCTGTAAATTCCTTCAACCATTAAACAGTGTTATTCCCACAACAACTTTGGCAAAGATCAAAATAGTGTGGCAGGTTTGCTCCAATTTTCTACTGCTACTAGCCAGGTAATGAAGAGCTAGATGGAGACAAAAAGATGTTTTTCTTTCCTTTTCTGTCCTAAAGGATTTTTGTCCTGGAGTTCCACAGATTCAGTGAAAACATTTTGAAAAGTAATTAAAGTGGACTTTGTGAGGTGGAAATGTTGTGGAGTTTGGTTTAAGTCCAGTACTCAAGTCATTGTGCTTTTGCTGAAACAATGATGACAATCAATGGTGTTATCAATGGATAACACTGCCTCACCTTTTTAAAAAGAACCTCTAACTTTCCTGTAAGGGAAACAAGAATAATTATGAATTAAACTACTATTTATGCTTAGCAGATCTCTGGTGATAGAAAGCTCTGCTCTGACATATATATGTATATTTATAAGTCTGCAAACCCCAGTCCAGTGACTTGGAGAGAGAAGTTTGACTTCTCTCAACTGTTTTGCATAAGATGAACATCACTGCGTGCCTCACCTAAACAGTGAAGTGTTTTCTTCAAGGAATCCATAAATCCTCAAGAAAGGGTGCTTGATTTAGGCTTTGCTTGGTGCAACGGAAGTCCCAGGGAGCTAAGCTTCTGGTTAGTCTCACTAGCTGTTGAATCCTACTGCAACCAGGATCTTAAAATGGATCTTAAAATCTTATCTGTGCAAGGACTGCACATGCATTAGATTATACTGGAATCTACTGGAAGCTTGAAAAGAAAAAATAAATTAGCAGACAAATAAAAAAGTCTGAGAGAGATTATTTAATCCTTAACACTGAGTTCAACCTTTGGAAAGAGTCAAAATCTCATGAGGCTTCAGGAAAAAGGAGGACACTCAGATGAGGCCGAAGCAGCCCACAGGGGAAGCTGCCTATTTAATTTCTGGAACATGGGCCATGTGCATCTATTTTTAGCTTTGAACTGAGTTCCTCTGCCTCCTGCCAGAAGTCCTGAGCCCTGTGCTGGTGCAATGAAAAGCAGTGGCTCAGCCATTCTCTAATAGCTTTTACTTCTTAATAAAGCGCAGCACTTAGGCAAAGGATGAGGTTACTGTCGGAGGGGTCATGATTAATAATGATTAATCTGATCCTTGCCAACATGAACTGGATCCACCATTCACTAAATAATTACTCTGCAGCATGGATACCGTTTCCAGAGGAGGCATAATTTTGTCATATTAAAACCAAGACCAAACACACAGAAGGAAAAGGGGATTTGACTTCTCAGTAACACTTTTTCTCACAGGAAGAACCAAAAAAGTTAAGCAAAGAGGAAAAAAAAAAAACCCAACCCTACAACAACAGCTGCAAATCAAAGGACAAGAGCAGTTAAACACTAATGAATCACCCACCTTTTGGGAGAACCAATGGAAAGCAAATACAACTAAAACCTCAGAAGGCAGAGCTGCACGTGCTGAGGATATGGAGCACTCTGCTACTTCTGGCTCTTAACCTTACACATAACTCTAATATCCACATTATTTGCCCACCCACACATTTCCCTCCTGTTCTTAAATTACATTTCTATTTTCCTCAGAAAGCATACAAATGAAATTGCTCCCTGGGAACCATCTTTCCTTCTTTGTGTTAGTATGCTACTTGGCACAAGGAAATCCTAGTCCGAGATTGTCATTTTTAAACAACAATACACCTCAAATAATAAGTAACTTTATAACTTTATAACATTACAAGAAAACATAAACTAATGGGAATCCAATAAGCACTCTTAAGGACATATATGAACCTTACAATTACAGCAGGATGCTTGTGGTGCAGAGACTTGGTTCTAGGCCTCAAAGCATGGATAAATTTTATTCCCACAAAACACACAAACACAAGCAATGGTGACAAAGGCGGAGGAGGACATGGGGGTTTTGCTGGCAAGAGGTGGTTTTATCTGAGGACTCCTCTCAGTCATCCTGCTTCACTGACCCAAAACTTCCTAGAGACCATCCACTGGGGATGCTACTCTAGCTCTTCAGTACAGTCAGCTCTACTCCCTTTGAGGTTTTCAAAGCTTTTGTGGGATTTATATTGCACTGTTTACCCTTCCACATCATCATGCAGGGTTTGATTTGGACTGAGAGGCCACAGAACACAGACCACCAGTCCATTTCCTCGTCTAACGCAAATCCAACAGGAAGGTTGAGTTGTTTGTGCCTGTTATGAAATCCCAGCCCTGTGTAAGCCTGTTTGGACTTGTGCCCTTGACAGGTCCAGATTTTACACATTGGTGACTTGCACCATGGAAAATACCATGCAGATAGTGGGTGTCTTTGACTGACAAATTCAGGGAAGCAGGGCTAAGGTCAAGGAAGTGCCATTGGTTCTAGAGGCATCCTGGAAAATCACAGAATCACAAAATATTGTGAGCTGGAAGGTACCCACTAAGATCATCAAGTGCAACTCAGTCCTGCACAGACACCAATCCCACCCTGTACATCCCTGAGAGTGGTGACAAAGTGCTCCTGGCAGGAACTCTGGCAGGTTAGGTGCTGTGACCATTCCTTGGGGAGCCTGTTCAGTGCATCACCACCCTCTGGGGAAAGAACTTTTTCCTGATATCCAACCCAAACCTCCTCTGATTAGGTTTCATGCTGTTTCCTCAAGTCCTGTCTGCTCACTAGAGTGAAGAGATCAGTGCCTGCCTCTCATTGTCCACTCACAAGGAAGTTGTAACTTCAATGAGGTCTCCCTTCAGTCTCCTCTTCTCCAGGCTGAAGTAAGAAATGCTAGTAAATTAAATCCTTGGAAATGAGGTTATGATTTGGTTCAGCTGGTGATTTTTCCTAGTGGCGCAGGATGTTTGGAATTTTTTGCCAGTTTCCAAATTGACTTGAAGGAATGAAAGAAAAATAAATTCTTTGCAAAGCATAACTTTCACAAAAATTTTAGCTGGAAGTAGTTGGTGACTTTAAAACCAAATCTTTAAATAGCTAATGGTATAAAAATCACATACCTATTTATGTATACATTCATGCAAATGAAAACTAAGTTGCATTTTCGCAAAACTTTACAGAGGCACCAGAGTGATATACAAAGCAAAGTAGGGGGGGAAAAAATTAAAAAGAAAGAGGCCCCAACAGCAATAACAATAATGAAGGTAAATCTTTAAAATCTGAGACAGGGTGCAGGAGGTTGGGACAGAGCTCTGCAAACAAAACTAAATCCAGTGCACTGTTTTTCTCCTTCACAAAGTGAAACAAGCTGTTCCTAAAAATAATGCTTCCTTGGTTTTCTGGCAATTAGTGTCCTGGAGGATTAGCCTACAATCATCAGCAAGTGTTTGCCTTTCCCAGCCAATGTCACCATAGAAGTCTGTGTTTATCTACAAGGCCCAGGGGACAATTTACAAGCTGAGCTGAGGTCCTCCATTCACAGACAAATGTTCCACACTGCCACCCACCCTCCTGTACTGATTTCCTCCCCATCTACCGCCTATCTCCTGAAATATAGACAGGACCCTGCCAGGAGCATGACGAATGAGCTTTACAGCCTCTGAAGCAAGCACTTGCCCAATAGTTTATGTTGATACAGCAAATAAAAAGGTACTGATATGGTCAACACATCATCAGGCATCAAAAATTACATTTTAGGAAGTAACTAAATGCAAAAAATATTTTATCACTCTTCCAGAAAACATAAAAGAGAATGGGATATGTTTTCCCCAACTGAAATATTGTCATTTGTGAATTTGAGGTCTAGTACCCAGGATTTTTTAGAGACAGTGCTTTGTAAAACCTCTCAGCAATCAAAGTGTCCCAACTTTATTTCTAATCTATGCTACCAGTGTTTTAACAGTGTTCTGGTCCCCTTGTAAACAAAAATTATTCAAGTACATCAAAATCAAAAGACTAAAATTAGTAAACAAAAAGTGATTCAAGTACATCAAAATACAAAAGATTAGTAAGAGTGTATTTCCAAATTAATTTTTCCCTGAAGTATTAGAACCTCAAAATGAGACTATTAAGCTTGCATTTAAGAGAATGGGAAGCTAGTCTTCTAGAGAAAAGTAATATGAATCTTTGTCTTGGTGGTAAACTGACAATATAGCTCATAACAATTAATTTGTTAATTTGAAAATGCTAATAAAAGCACCCAAGCAAAACAAAGCAAATCAGTCAAAGACTCAGTTCTAGAAAGAATTTGTAAAAGTAACCAACATTCCTCACAACAGAGAATACTGCAGGACAGGTACATGGAAGGATGGATAGGTTTATAGATAAGATAGATCTGTTGTCAGATCTCAAACATTAACAAAACATGGCTTAGAGACACTGTTATTAATTGAAGTTGATGAACATGCATGTTGAAGGTGAAAACCACTTTTCTTCCTGAGAATTCACCTATTTTCTGTTCAGGAATCTATCAGGATTTTCTGGAGCTTCAAGGACACAGTTTCAATCTGCCTCAGGTTTAAATCCAGTCACAGGTTGCCCACAACATACATTAGAGAGCAAAGTTATTCAGTAATTGAGACCAACTGCTTCACTATGCCACATTTAACATTGGGCAATCTGATTTGATAAAATGTTTGTGCTCAAATCAAATTTTGTTTCATCTTTGGAAAGAATGATCTCCAGATTCAAACGCATCTTTAGCTAAAAAGACAGGAGGCCATAAGAACGAAATAAAAATTATCAGGGATGAACTTGAATAGTCTGATCAGGTGCCAAGTGGCAGGAGGAAGGAAGAGCCCACCAGCTGCCTTTTATTCCAAGCACAGTCCATCTCACTTGCAATTATTGAACCTTACCAGTGATCCCGCCAACATCAGTTTGACCAATTTTAGAATAACGGGCCATTCATTCCAAGTAATGAATATTGAAACCTGGCCATCGGTTTGTGAACAGATGAGGAACCCCAATAAAGAATGTCCTTGTGATGGTGTCACTTCAGAACAAAAACATTCAATGAACTACCACCCGTCCAGGCGGCTACAGTAGGAGACCAAAGGCTGCATGCATTTAGCCAGCAAGGAAATGCAATATTCTTTAAGAAGGCATTGCCTGGAGTGGATTTTTATAAAGAAACAGAATTCATGAATAAATAAACCAGATGGGAATAAGCCAGGCTAGGGCATTAAACTCTCCTAGTGCAATGAATCCTCAATCTTGCTTGAGGGTTTTTCTACAAATAACAAACACAAAAACATTAATGTTGTACCATTGTCAATCAAGCCAAGGACTCTGTTTGTGTCCAGGAATTCTGATATGGAACAACACAGATCAAATCCACCAGATGTTAAGACATTCTTAGATTTCACCAGTTAAGGTACATATTGACTGACCTGATCTGAGTCTTTCACTTGAGAATTTTTCCCTTTTCTGCAACCACAACTCATAAGCAGTTTTGCATCTCCAGTGACTTTTCCCTGTAAAAGATAAGGAAGGAAAAACATCAGCAATCTGAACCAGTGAAGATCAGGAGGCTTGTACTCATGATTAGGAGCAGGGGAAGAAAGGTCATTAGGGTATGTGTGGAAAAAGACAGTGGGAAAGCAAAGCTGAAAAGAAACACGTTATTTTAACCCATGGTTTCCATACACTTGCATGAACAAGAACATGTCTAGTATGCTCAGACAGACAAATACCAAACTGCACTGACTTGACGAAAAGCTCATACACTATTTTTCTGTTCACCTTTACCAAGTTAATGCCTACTTGCTTCTAATGTGCCCAGATTTGGTAAAATAAAGTCTTCAGGAGAGACTTGCTCTTAGTAGAACAATGGATCCATATCACACATGGTAAACACACGCCAGGAATTGAAGAGCACACTCTCACCTAACACTGCTGGTACAGACTCTGCAATGTCTATGACATAGAATCATAGAATGTTTGGGTTGGAAGAGACCTTAGAGATCACCCAGTTCCACTCCTTGCCATGGACAGGGACATATTTCTCTGGACCACATTGCTCCAAGCCCCATCTAACCTGACCTTGGACACTTCCAGGGACTGATGCTCAAACCAACAGAGGTTTGCAAAGAAACCCAGGCCACTCACTCTACTTTTACCTGTAACAAGCAATCTGAGAGTGAAGCTAAGCTCAGACACCTTCATTCTTGTTGAAAAGCCATCAGACTGACTGAGTGTAATCCAAGCAGCAAGGTTCCTCACGTTAACAGGTTCTTTTCTGAGGGTTTTTTGAGTCACTTTGCTTCTTCACCAAAGTACTTTTGTTGCTTGTCAAACCTGGACACCTTGATAAATCACCATGGCAGAAAGGAGTTGGGATTCCAGACTTGGTCAAAATGCTGTTTGAATTTAAACTGCATGGAGTCAAAAAGAGCCAGTGGGAGTCCCCACAAACATATCACAACCACTTGTTTTTCCATAGGCATGCACACAAAGACATTGTCTGCTTTCAGATTTTTGCTGTCCATAGTTGAAAAACAAACACTTTTGGCATCTGCTGAGGAACAGAAGGAGAATCTGCTCATATGCAGCCATGAACAGTCATGAGGTGTCAGCTGGAGTAATTTATATAGAAAAGGAGATCCCAACACAGTTAGTGAGTTTAGCCAAGTGGAAGTGCTCTGCCCTTAAGGATGAGGAAGGGAAAGGACATGATTAAATGGAATTGCAGCCATTGCTCAATGTCAGAGAGATGACTGTTGGCAGCAGGAATTAAAAACAGGAAGATAAATTTTTGGTTACCTTCAGAGAGCCTGCAACCTGCCAGGTGTGAGGACATTTCTTACTTGGTGAGCTCAGCATCTCACAAGTCCTGGCAAGGTCAGATAATGTGCAGAAATCATATTTTCTCTCCTACCAAAAGAGAAGCTGGGAAAAAACTAAGACTGAAAAGGCTGTACTGATACCTAATGTGATAACTACCCAAAATGCCTAATGTTTGGACTGCTGATTACACACTGTCAGACTCTGAGGTTTTCAGAGGACAGCTTCCAACTGGCCTCCTCTGCCTGTGACTGCCATCTGTCAAAGATGTTTCACTTTTGCCCGGTTACTACAGTTTTTCAATAACTGGTCTGTAATCTATTACAGTCATTTTTTTTTCCTCAGAAAGAAGTGATTAAACTATAAGTTAATGCAAGTGAATTAAAACATTGAGTTACAGAGAGGAAACTGAGGCACAGGGAGAGACCCCTTTGTCTAACTACAGAGTACCTTCTAGAAGCCTCACAGCATATGAGGCAAGTTGGAGCTATAAAAAGACTAAGGAGAGACTCACACATTTCCCAAAAGGCCACTGGATACCTTGGGGTGGCTAAAGCATTAGCATAGACTTGTGGTTAGGAAACTATATTCTCATTTGTCTCGTTGATGCTCAGCTTGTCCCACTGTCTGCTGCAAAGTCACTATGTCAAAGAAGAAAATCCAGCCCTCTTTTAACCAACCACAAGCCAAGGAAAAAACTCCCATTTCTAGACCCTTCTATGGCTCTAATGCCACCTGAGCTCGTGGCAAACCATGTTCTCCTGTCCAAACGTAAGTATCACCATTTTTATTTAATAGAGAGAAATCACAAGATGTTGCCCATAACCACCTGGAAAATCAAGAGTACAAGGGAAAAATGAAGCCAAAACTTGGGAGTTTCTTTCTCATCCTCTGACAGTACAATAATGAAAGGCTTTTCAATTCCCTAAGAAAACCTAAATGAAAGCAACGCACTGGATAATAATCCCACCTCCTTTTCCAGCTGCAGATGTACCTCTCTTAATGTGTATTGGATGAATGAGCTACTACCTCCATCCTATTTTAGGAAAGATCCTTATGAGCAGATGCTTAATTTGTAGATAGGTGTCTAACATTAGGCAGCTAAGTTGAAAGGCAAAAGGGGGAAAAAAAAAGCATATGGACAACATTTGCAGCCAGTCGCAACTCTGTTCCAGAGCAGATGGAGGCCTTGTCATTCAGGGGTTTCCTCACATACACCAAGCAGTTCAGTGGGGATAGGGAAAGGGGCTTCTGTTTGGATGCTTCTGTCTGGAACCAGATTAGAGGAAAGCACTCTTTTCCACAGCACACGCCTTGTGTTACATTAAACATGCATGTGCAGCTTCAGCTTTTATTCAGTGATCTGAAACAGAGCCCTCCGGGGTGCTAAGGGTTAGTGAGTTTTTGTTTGTTTATCTCCATGTTATTTTACAGCTTCTAGTGCCCAAGGAGTTTGTTAAGAAATTAAAACACCTCACTGGGGTTGTGCTGCTGTGGTTGTTGCCTCCTAATATTTTCCTTCTTTCTTTGTCCAGCAATGCTGGATGCTCACAGGGGAAGGAAAGGACACCACAAAGAGAGGAGCCTCATCTGACTGAGTATAGATATTTGGTCTTAGTTCATGGAGAATAATTTCTATATTTTGGCCTTTTAAAAACATGAGGTGTTATTGTTTAGAAGCAGGTAGAATTATTTAGAAGCACAAAGTTTTCCAACAGGGAAGACTGTTTTGCCTTCTGCTGGCTCACATCCACTGCCAGACATCACCTTTCTCAAGGCAAAAGAGCAAGAAGGCTCTTTGACATATGTCCTATTATCCCACCTCTTACAGGGAATCTGGCTGGCCTCACCCGCCCCCTTGCACCATGGGCTCCAGCAGTTGGCCAAAGTTTGCTGAAAAATAAGAAAAACCGTAATAATAGTAACAGGCTTAATTATCTCAGCTGCACGGGTGACAGGAGTTGAGCAGTTGCCAGTTTAACAGCCTGTGGTCGAGGAACACTGTACTGTATCACCCAGAAGTCACATGAGGGTCGGTCACAACTCGCTTCACGCCAGCAGCTCCAGGGGAGGTGCAGGGCACGCACAAATCACTGCAGCGCTGCCCACAGCAATCCCGTGTGGAGCTGCCAGCCCTGTTTAAAGGAGTCAGACACGAGGCACATGGCACCGGCCGCCTCCAGGGAGCTGCCAGGCTCTGTACTCTGGTGTTGCTGGCTGGGATTAATGGTAGGATCCTGTCTTCCAAGTCTGTGGCTGGAAAGCTCAGCTCCAGAGGTGGGCTTGGCTTGGCATTGTGCCATGCACCTTGCAGAAGATGACAGGTCCAGCTGGGCTCTAACCTGCTTGGTTTTCGTTAGCCTTTCTCTCTTTTGAGCAACAGCAATTGAAAATACTGAAAGGAGCTTTTTCCCCAGGGAGCTGGCATAACCACTCAGAGGGTGGTCAGGCACTGGAACCACCCCAAGGAAGGCCTCAAGTCTGCCAGAGTCCAAAATGCATTTCGACAAAGTTCTTAGCCACACAGTGTGATCCTTTGGGCTGTCCTGTGCAGGGCCAGGAGCTGGACTCGATGATTCTTGGGAGTCACTTCCAACGTGGGGTATCATTCTTTGAGTCTATGTATAGCACTGCAACAGCAAACTCTAAAAATCCCCATGCCTGCATAAATGCCATTAGGAAGAACAACACATTCAGTGTTTGTTATGGTGTTTTTGCTGTTCTGTCAGGGTGATCCACACATTTTGAAGAACCAGTACCCAAGTGCCTACAGTGGTAGAGTGGGAGAGAAGGGGGGAAAGGAAGGGAAACAAGAATTGAATCCAAGGTGGAGGCAAGCAGCAGTACAACAGACAGCTGGTGTTTGGGTGGTGGTAAATCACCCTGAAATGAGCCTCTTCCCTCAGCTCAATGAGGCCTAAACAACAAAGGAAGGCACAGCTTGCAGCCGGACAGCCTGCTAGCCAACCACAGACACACATGACAGCTTCATTCAGGAGCCCGGAGTCAATACAAAAGCTCCGAAATCAATCCGACATCCTGCGACCTCAAACAATGCGCCAAATCTTCTCAGAATTGGAGCCCCAAATGAGGGGGAGCAGCATTCAAGGGAGATCAAAACGCAGAGCTGGCATTGAAAGGGACTAAAAAGGAGAAGAATGTTCCCAGTTTATTAATGGTGAGGTCTGGCCGGCTGCATCCCAGCCACCATAGGTTACGTTCATTAAAGGGCAGCGCTTTGCACGTATTATGCAGAGCGCCCGGAGAGTATGTGTTGTGTGCGTGTGTCCGCCAGCGTGCCCCTCACTTGCTACAGATCAGGATGTGCCTTTCTGCTTAGCACTGTTGTCTCCATCAGAAATTCCTCCTGTGTGAACTGCAAACGGGGTTTTTTCCCACTTGTGCGACTGTATGGGCACAGACATGCACACGTACACACGCTCTCTCTCATCTCAGAGCCTGAAAAGCATAAAGGAACTAAGACAGACTCTTTCCAACCTGAAAAAAAAAAAAAATTCACATCCCATTCCCTCCTGACCATACTTTCAGCTCACACACACAAAATCTATTACAAAAGACCAAAGAATTATGCGACTGCCACTAGTGCTGATGGAGCTGATTGCTCCATAAACCCTACTCCTACATGCCATAAAGGACCTGGTCCCACAGCACAACAAATCCACAAAGGAGAGCAAAGGAAAAAAAAAAAAAAAAAAACCTGCTTCAATCCCTGGAGTTGTCCCCTCTGGGCAGGATTGACCCTGCTGGGATAGTCTCACTTGCAGAATCTGTCTTGCAACACTACACAAAAATGGCACCCTTCCCCATTCAGCATCAAAAAGGCCAAGCAAATCCTTTTTATCAGCTTCCCTTTGAAGGCAGGTGGAAAAGTATAATATAGACATACAAAGGGAAAAAAAAATAACATTTGCAAAAGTACTGTTTGGATTTGCTTGTCCTAATTATCTTCTTTTCAGCTGCCACATTTGAAAAAATGAGACCTTGAAAGTTTTCTCCTTCTCGGATGCAGAGCCCAAGACAAAAGGCTTGCTAGAGGAGGCCAGACTTGAAAAATATTTCTTTTTTTTTGTGCTGAAATGTGAGTAGATTAAGAGAAAGGACTGAAATTTTCAAAGTTGTCTATGGGTCTTGATGCACTTTTCCCATGAGTTTTTACTGAAGACATGTCAAAGCCTAATCGCCTTTGCTTTTGATGTGTCACACTGATCTGATATTCAGAACAGACATGGCTGAGGAATCAAACAAGTTTTCTCAAATTTGAAGAATTTTAGACAAATAGAAACTGAAAACATTAAGTGCTCCTTAGCATGCAGAAAGTCCCATGTATTTTATGTCAAAATAAGGGGAAAAAAAATCAGCAAAAATGTGCACACTCCATCCCTGGAAGTGTTTCAAGACTAAGTTGGGGCTTTGAGCAACCCAGTCTGTTGGAAGGTGTCCCTGCCTATCACAGAAGGTTGAAAGTAGATGAACTTTAAGGTCCCTTCCAATTCAAATTGTTCTCTGATTCTGTGACATTAATGTTAAGGGTTCACAAAAAAATCTTTATGCTTATTCACACTTTATTTACACTGTCACAAGTTTACACTGTTACTGCCATCACTCTGAAGTCCTTTACTTAAAGACCACGAGCATGATCTCTATCTCCTCCTTTAGAAAGGTATCTCTAATTTTACTTTGTGGTAATATCATACAGATGCCAGAGGGTAACTGGGCAAAGACAAGGGTAGCAGATGTAAACAAGCTTTTTCAAGGTAGGATGGAAGGTCACCTCCAATGGCAAGACAAGATGAGGTGATGTCCAAACCCCAGGCAAGAAGATTGGAGCAGTCTTCACCTGGTTTATCAACAGTAAGCCAAAAAACCTCTTCATTAGCATTCATAGAAAGAGGAAAACTGCATCCAGTGTGGGCGAGTGCCCATATATGTGCTAGATGCGTGGTAAGAAATGATGGAGGCTGCAACAATTCCTACCACAGCAGATGAAACAGAGTCTGAAGGGATCAAATGGAAAAAGATTCAAGATTAGGTTTTTTTGTGAGAGTGATAAAGTGGAAACTTTTTTTTCAGGTAACTAGTCAGTCTAAATGTACGGTTTTCAAATTCAGAAAAACTGAGCTCTTATTTGGATGAACTGCCTTTTTTGTTTTGTTTTGGTTTATCTTGACTGCTCTAAACTCTGCTATTTAAATAATTTAACAATCTATCTTAAATATTTCACCAATAAATCACAGGCTTGTGTTTCTATTTCATGTTAAAACTAATCAGTGGAGGAGTGCCTGAGCTGTAAGTTAAAATTTTACTCCACCAAGCCAGTGATGCATAATCACTTTGCAGAATCTCTAGTGAATAAAAATTTCTCTGCAGAATTAATGCTGTATAAAACATTCTTTGTGCAGGCTTAGAGCGCAACTGTAGCCCAGGATCATCTGCATCCTGCCAACAGGACTGGGATTTCCAGAGCTAATTGGTGAGTAGAGTTTTCCCACCCTGGCAAGAAGAAGGAAGCATGGAGCTCACAGCTGAATCTCAGACATGGGCATATCAAGATGGGAGTCCCATTCACCAGTCAGGATGCTGATAATATGCACTGAGCTCCAAATGGTCCATGTGTATGATGATTCTATTGGGATTCTGTGCATGCCCTCATCAAAGAGGAGCAAATAGAACAAAATTATGGTATTGTTGGCCAAAATGGGTGATTTTTTAGAAAGCCTCTAGGATTAAGGTGTTGAAGGCCTATACCAAGGAACACCAAAACTCACTGAATATCAGCAGAAATAAGACTTCTCAAGTTCCTAAACTGTGTAGCCATTTTAAACTACATTTAAGCTGAGATTCAAAACCAATACATTTACAAAAAGTTAGAAAAGTACACCTACCTCTCCTCACTCTCTCCCAAAGTGTGAGTACATCAAAATGATGTCAAGAAGCCTCACATATCCATACTTTGGTGCAATTCACTCTGATTTTCTTCCTAAATCATTGAGACACATTTAAGGCAAGACTCCCTTTGGTCTCAGTGAGCAAAATCCAAAATGCATGAACAATGTGAATGGATAGCCAGAAGCTGATAATTTGCATATTGAATCCAAAAAGCAAATTGAGACAGAGAAGAATGAAGGCCAAAACAGAAGAGACAGGGAAAGGGGAATCACTGTCAACTACATAGTTATTAAGCTGCCTTTAACTTTGTTTTGTGTCAACTTTTTACTTTATTTGTTTCAAAACTTAAAACGTCATGCCTTTTGCTTCAAAGGACTGTTTAGTGAGTGATCTCTCTTTGATGCCCATAGGAGCAAAACATACACAATCTTATTTGCAAAGAAAAAAATCATCTAAGGCAGCATGACTCCTCTTCTGCAGCTGGGCAAAAATGTCCACATCCCAGGTCCTAAGCCTGGCTGGAGCTTTCCTGGGACAGGGGGAGTGAGATGGAAATCAGAGTCTCCTCCTCCTCCTCCTTGCTTGAGGCAGACATCCCCATCTCTCCTTCCCATGTGCAGCCAACAAGACTTCCTGCACCAACTGATACGGAAACAGCTAATTTACTGCTTTGTGTCAGGAATGTAGCCAAGGTTTCAGTCCCCTGTGCTCCAGACTCCTCTCAGCTGGGCTGCTTCATCTCAAAAAGGGTCTCCCTTTCCTCCTGTCCCTCCCCTCCAACACATACTCCTCCTCCTCTTCTGCTTTGTAACTTATCTCTCCCTGCAAGCTACTTCCCAACAGGAGTTGAAATTAAACAGGCTGCCCATAGCCATGGCTCACTTGTTGTCTGTTCCCCCCCACTGCCATCTGGCCTATTTGCTTAGCCAAAGAGAAACAAAAATAGTGAAAAAAAAAAAAGGAAGAAGAAAGAAAGGAAAAGAAAGGAAAGGAAAGGAAAGGAAAGGAAAGGAAAGGAAAGGAAGGAAAGGAAAGGAAAGGAAAGGAAAGGAAAGGAAAGGAAAGGAAAGGAAAGGAAAAGGAAAGGAAAGGAAAGGAAAGGAAAGGAAAGGAAAGGAAAGGAAAGGAAAGGAAAGGAAAGGAAAGGAAAGGAAAGGAAAGGAAAGAAGGAAAGGAAAGGAAAGGAAAGGAAAGGAAAGGAAAGGAAAGGAAAGGAAAGGAAAGGGAAAGGAAAGGAAAGGAAAGGAAAGGAAAGGAAAGGAAAGGAAAGGAAAGGAAAGGAAAGGAAAGGAAAGGAAAGGAAAGGAAAGGAAAGGAAAAGGAAAGGAAAGGAAAGGAAAGGAAAGGAAAGGAAAGGAAAGGAAAGGAAAGGAAAGGAAAGGAAAGGAAAGGAAAGGAAAGGAAAGGAAAGGAAAGGAAAGGAAAGGAAAGGAAAGGAAAGGAAAAGGAAGGAAAGGAAAGGAAAGGAAAGGAAAGGAAAGGAAGGGGAGATAAGAAAAAAAAAAAAAAATCTAGACACAATGAAGATGATCGAGGGAGGTGGTGATGCTGTCTCGCATCTGTGCTCCTTGGCCAGGCTCCCAGATAGATCAGTAATGGAAAGCAGTAGAACCAGTGACAATTAACCCAAACACAGTCCTGTTTATTTAACCTGTTCACAGAGATCAACCCATGTGCTGCTCCCCTGGCAAGGAGGCACCACGCTCCGGCAAGGAGATTCCCACTGAGAGACTTCCAGCCAGAGGAGAAAAAGGGTGAATCTCATGTCCTGAACTGGGCTGACAGATTCTTCAGGGCATAATTGTGATGCTGAGCTAAGATTTTCCTTTAACTCTCCAAGTCACCTTATCTTTTTCCTACAGTAGCACAGGCTAGAGCAAGGAGAGGTGTGACTGTGAAAGTTGCATTCAATTTTGATGCACCCTAATTTCCCAGGCTCCTGACCCTAGCAAAATCAGAGGGAAAGAAAGAAAGAAAGTGGCAATAAAGATATCAGAAGAGGAAAAAAAATGTTTTCCTAAGATATACCATTATTTCCACACTACATCTTTAAAAATAATTTCATCCCTGGAAAGTGCAGACAAGAGAGATTTTTGGTTTTTTTTTTTTTCTTTTTGAAAAGGAAAAAAGAAAAGAGGCTGGCTCAAGGAACTGCATGGATCACCATCACTAAACATTTGTGGCAGGGTGGGGAGCAAGTCTGTAGATATAACAGCAATTATGTTTGTTTTTCAAGTTGAAATGAAAACTTTAAGGTTAAAAAAAAATGATTAACTTGAAAAATAGTTTTTCTAAACCAGACAAGTACAAAGCTGTTTAAACGGCAGAGTGAAAAAGGGGAGTAAGAAAACTCCTTTTTTAACACCTTTTACTGATTTTTTTTTTTTACTTCCAATGAGATATTGCATACTTGTGCAGATGGGTGTCAAAAGCCATACAGTTGGTTCCTCTGGAGGCAAACCCCACTGAGCTATGAGATGATGAGAATTACCACTAGAGCTGCAAGAGATCATGTGGGGGAATTCCCTGCAGAGAGAGGTGGCTGGGGAAGAGGAGCAGAGCTCCTCTTTCCAGGGGTTGTGTTTGGGCACAGATGCTGCCCAGAAGGAAAGGTGTTGCACAGACTACTAAGGAAGGAACTTTTCCATTAGCCATCTGAGTCGTCCTAAATACAGAGCAGAGATGATCTTCCTGAAGGCAGTACCTTCTGATTCAAGGCTGTGTTTTTCCACTGCAGCCTGACTCAACAAGAGAACAAAACTGAAGAAATTGAACGTTTTCACTCATGATTGTTCCTCTACTTGCAAGCACTGATCTACATGGGTGTTGTCTGTCTTAGGATCCCCATCTATCTACACCTGCATCTGTACATGTAGGGAAGTAACATACAGAGTGTGGCAAGGATTGCCCCAAATGAAATAGAATGAGTTTTCCAGGTGTTGGTATTGTGATCTCTAATACAGAATCAGAAAATCATAGAATGTTCTGAGTTGGAAGGGACCAACCAAAAGCATCATCAAGTCCAACTCCTGGCCCTTCACAGAACAACCACGAGACTCACCCTAAGATTTACACCATGTGCCTGGTACTAGAGAATGACTTTCCCCACCCAAACAGCCCACTTGCAGTCACCAGAAAGGAGGAAGTGCTTTGTGAATGCAAAATACTTTATAACAGTGGAAACAGAAACCAGAAGTTCACTTAAAACCAAAACATGACAGTGTTTCCATCTTTAACACTGCCTCAGTCACCCTGCAGAGGGGCCTCCAAATTTGGGAATGAATAAAGCAGAAACAGCCATGAAGAAGTCCTCTATGAGGAGATGAATTTCACCACAGGTTTTGGCTGACATCACCAGCCCATCCTTGCTCCAATGTTGTAGCTTTTGATATCACCAAGCACCTCTGTGGAGTCATTCCCTCCTATCTTACTGCAGCCTATCCATTATCCTCTACCTAATTACTTCCACAGCGCTGCTGTAACAGAGATATTTCCTACAGCAGAACATAGCAGAACATTTGTATTCCCAAGAGCTGGCACCTGCCAGGTCAAGTTCCTCAGTCTTTACATTGGATGTTACTACTGCAGGAAGGTGTTCCAGAGAACGGAAAAGCACACAAAACCAGCAATCAATCTGATTACTCCATTTGGATATTCTTTTAAACAAAAAAGGACTTGCTAAAGATCATATTACGTGATTCTACAGAAACAGGGTGGAAGGAAAGAGGAATTCTGCTGACTACAATCTGTCCAACACTCCATTAAATCAGAATTCCCTCATTAGGGATAACAATGAACTGCAATAAAATCAATGGGAAGGCGGTGCAGCATGGAAAACTGGGAAGGGGAGGGTTATTTTTTCTTGTACTTTCATTTTGAGATGTGGGAGCTGGGAGCAATCAACACTGAGCTAATGGCATTCAAGCAGACTCCTGAACACTGCATCCCCTTTGAGGTCACAGTTTTCCACAAAACCAACCAATTCATCCTGTGAAGGGAATGAGGACACCGGGCACTTTGTAGCCTGCAGGCAAAGTGCCAGAAGACTGTCTAATGTGCCCACTCAGAGGATGCCACTTGTGGCAGGTCAAGGAGCAGCAAGTACCAATTTTCACCTCTCTAACTGGAGCTTCTGAGCATGAAGCCATCCCAGAAGCACACCATTTCACACGCACACTCTGTAGTGAGGTTTCAAAATACTCTGCATCTGTATGTTGTCATAAGGGAAGATGTTCTCCTCTCATTACTATGCTATGGGCGTGACACTGAGAAATTTTGGGCTCCTTGACTTGCCTTCCCTCTGAGAGGTTTTTGTATTTTCAAAATCACTTTTGCTATGTCTGATTCCTTCCCTTCTCCCATGCTTAATGACAAGAAATCTTTTCATTATAGGAGGTCCTGAGAGTAGTTTTTTTCAAACCAATAGCAGGATCATCTCTAATCTACTACACCTGAGGTGTTCAACTGTGACTCCTTGATTTACACAACAGAACTGAACACCTTCAAAGCTCTCCCATCCAAATATTGGATTAATGCAGCCATATGGAATCCATATAGACCTGGAAAATTCACCTCCAGCAGCTACAAGACCACTAGTGGTGAAATTTAAGGGATAACATTTGCCAATCTTGGCCTCACAAGGACCAAAGGACAATTGTCATCTTTAAAGAGGAGCTTCCTCAGTGCCGTATAATGCCTAAACATGCAGGCAAAAGGGTCAAAACATTCAGGGACTATTTCTGTGACAAGCTGCCACTCATTGACCAAGGATGCCCAACCACATTATCAGTATGAAGGGTCAAAAATACGAGAGGAGTCTGAAGCCTCTCTCATGGTGACCCATGACAGGACCCAAGAGAACTTAATGAAGTTGTGTCAGGGACGGTTTAGGTTGGATACCAGGAAAAGGTTCTTCTCTCAGAGGGTGGCTGGGCACTGGAACTGGCTCCCCAGAGCAGTGGTCATAGTGCCAGCCTGGCAGAGTTCAAGAAGTATTTGGACAATGCTCCCAGGCACACGGTGTGATTTTTGGGGATGTCCTTTTTAGGGTCAGGACCTGGGCTTAATGAACCTTTTAGATGCCTTCCATTTTAGGATTTTCTATGATTCTATGAGTCTCTTTATCTTGACAGTCCCACATCTCCCTGCTATGAAGCCTATGGGTGTTAATGCAAGGCTGCCAGGCTTGTCTTAACTAATGGGCCTTATCACATTCTCACCTTTAGGAGTGCTTTAAGGCCATCTGCCACCCACACTTCCCATATCAGCTGTCTCAGCATCTGTGTTGGAAGTTCAAAAAACCCCAGGGCTCTGTGTCACAGTGGGCCACAAATACACTGGTGAAGACTGGACTTCAACCTACACTTTTCTGCTGCTGCTAGAGCTGGATGTAAAACTACAGGACACAGAATGGTCACATGCACATCAGTGGCAAGCATTGGGAGATAGCCAGCTGTTGGCCAGGCAGCCTGCTCTGCCTCAAAGCAGACAGAACACAACCAAAACCTCCTTAATTTCCAGCAGAGGCTGAGGACAGGCAGAGCAGCAGAGTGCTGGCAGACATGGCTCCAGCCTCCTCCCTGGCCTGCCTGGAGCTTCAAAGGCCTAAATCAAAGCAGCAGGAGGATCTCAAATACGTAGAAATCTTCAGTTTGGACTTTTTTTAGCAATGGTGTCAGAAAATAAATAAATAAATAAATAAATAAATAAATAAATAAATAAATAAATAAATAAATAAATGCCCAATGACCTCTGTTATCTAGCCAAATGTGGCCAAAACCCCCAAGTTTATTTCATTTAAATTCCCTAAAAGAAATGTAGGGGTTTCTGAGAATGTCTGAAGTCCAAAAAAACCACTCAAATTTCTGTACATTTTTATTCTTTGACATAAATTTTTTGACAGAAAAATTACATTTTTAGGGAGGGCAAGGACTGCTTTGTTTACATTCGAAGTCTGAGGGAGATCTTTCCAACCAAACTTCTCAAATTTATCAGCTCCCACCCATGTTACTTCATCATCTTTCTAAAATTTGGTGCTCACTTTCACCCAGGCTTGGTTCTTGTATTTTCTTGAGGTCTTACAAGCAAAATCACTGGGGGAAGGATGATGTACATTTGTATATCCTAAAATATTCCAAACAAGCGAAGTGTCTTGTAGGAAGCATGGAGGATCTGAGCTTCTTTTCTTGTTGTAAAATGTCACAACAGGCCAAACAACTGAACAATTACATCAAGATATTGATAGCCCTAACTGCAAAATACCATCCCTCCCTTTAGCCCCAGATCTTAGGAACTGCATTGCTTTGAACTGTTATTACCCATTCCTCCCACCCAATCCTGTGAGAAGATAAAAATCAAGGTCTGGGCTGCTGAGTCACATTACAAACACTCAAACAAGACATTTACTCAGACACAGTTGGTTTTGGTCCCTACATCTCTGAAGCTCTGTGTCATGGGGCTCATAGGAGGCTCCTTTAACTCCTTTCAGAGAAATGAGTTGCTGAGAACTAGAAGTCACACACAGTGAGGAAAAAAAAAACAACCAGAAATACATTTGTTTTGTGAAGAAGGAAAACTTCTTAACTTCTGGTCAGAAACTGGTTCTTCTTGATGTAAAATCCTGAACAACTGAGTAGACAACCCTGTAGAAATATTATGGCCTGGAAGATAAAGCACTAGCCTGGAAATTGTGAAATATAAGCTTTTTGGAACAGCTATGCCATGTATGAATGACCTGTGGCAACTCAGGTTACAGCTGTGAGCTGCAGTTCCCCCTGCAAACTGATATCCAAAGTGGTCTGGCTCTTCCATTAAAACAAACAAACAAACAAACAAACACCAAAACCAAATAAACAAGAACAATAAAACACCCCTCTGTAGTAAGAGGTTGGCATTATGGGAATTATTTTGGAAATTAGAACTGAAGTGACCAGACTCATCAGTCCCTTGAGAGAAATTCTTTTTTTGTTGCTTGAAAAAGTACAATTTCCCACTTTGGATTGAGCTCAGCCCTCAGGTCATTACAGTTGAAGACACCTCAGCAAAGTTTAGATTTTCCATTACTCTTGGGCTTCTTCAAGTCTCCTTTTTAGTTTCAGTTTATATTTCCTCTCCTGTTGCTCTGTCATTTTTAGAGTTTCAGCTTTAAACAAAAAAACCAAAAGCAGCACTGACTCAAGATCTTTTTGTGTTTCTCTCATTTTGACTAGAAACCAGAACAGATCAAATAAAATTAATGATATCACTCTGGGGTTCAAAGTGCTTTGTAGATCTAACTCTTTTCTCACAGAGGATGGTG